>NC_042968.1:14169980-14259980 GCF_901001165.1 Salmo trutta
GCACAGTCAGGGAGAACTGCAGTGCACCCGATGGCAGGGCTCAGCCCTAGTGGTCATCTGTCTGAACGACGTATTGCCTGAGCGGAGCAGAGGGGCAACCCCTGTCACTCAGTCAACACATGGCAATCAATCTTCAGAGTGATCCCTCAATCAGCACAGCACTTCTGAAGCAAAGAACACAGTATGCAGAAACATTCTGACTGATATACAGATTTAACAGAGAGAGGAGAGACAGGAAAACAGACTGTTCTCCCAATGAAGAACAAAACTTGAAGAGAAATTGTTGATTTGTTTTGTTTGTTGCCAATTGGAGATATTCAATTGAGAGTGGACAAGAGGCTCAACAGCAGTTTGGTTGTGTTTGATCATTGATCAATCTGACACAGACTGGGGCAGGCTGTGTTTGTTTGGATGGTTGCCCTGGCTACGACAGGAGTAGAAAACTGTTGCTCTGGGCAGCTGTACAGGGAGCGTGTTCAGATGGCACAAGGCAACAGAAAGAACGAAAAGAGGAAGAGAAAAAAACGAGATCGAAAGTAGAACGTAGTCTGGAGAGTGAAGAGCAGCCGAGACTGTCGGGGACAATGAAAATGGAGGAGGAAAGCTTCCACTAATAGACTGGCTGGTGAAACCTCAGTGTGTGTGTGTGTGTGTGTGTGTGTGTGTGTGTGTGTGTGTGTGTGTGTGTGTGTGAGAGAGAGAGAGAGGCCCATGGATTGGAGGCAGCATTACGTCTGGGGAGCACCTCTCTTTCCCAGGCAGGCTGAGGATGGGCTAGCCTCCCACACTGTGGAGCAGAGCAGGAAACCAGCTCAGCTGGTGGAACAATAGCTACCACTGTCACCAGCATCAGGTCTGAGGGAACCTCCCCATTACCTCCCTGTGTCTCTCCCCGCCCCAGTAACACCACAACAAACACCAACACACCAGAGAGCAGTAACACTAAACTACTGTAGCATACCACAACACTGTTTCACCACAAGATACAGAGAATAATAATCTCTCTCTTACCAGCAGTGATTGCACAACAGTGCTATCAGCATACCGTTGTGCGTCTGCTGTGAATATTCTGAATGTGATGTCCTATATATTCTGCAATTTTGGAATATGATTAAAGCGAAGTAATTATACACAAATATGTTTGTTACTAAAGAATTCTTTAATTTAAGAAACGGTTGTGCACAAAACATGAAGTTAATATGAACAGTGAGGAAGGGCTTGAGGCAAGCGAGTGGGTGAGGCGGACATGGCCAGCCCAGCTCAGACAATCATTCCAGCACTGACCTCAGCCATAACCCTCCTCTTTAATGAGACAAGACATTGGGTGCCATAACGTTCCATTAGAATGCACCGTTCTAAAGTTCCATTATATATAGCAGCCCATGCAGCAATGACTCAACCACTTCCATTTCCTGAGTGGTGGAAGCCAGGGACACTGCCTATGATTTGTGACTCACTGATTCGCAGCGCAAGACCATTACCACTACTCTATATATGGCTCGGAGTATTACCATATAAGGAGTGCTTAATTTGTCAACCGGGAGGTGCCAGACCAAAAAAATGAGCGCGAGAGGGGTGTGACGACATACCCGAACGTATGAAAAAAATCACATTTATAATAAAGCGTTGCATGCATATCATCGCATTTGCGTAGTGGCATAGAGCAGTAGAGTAGATGCACTTACAGAAGTTGCACACATGGGACATTTTTGGGGGACTTGTATAAACGCATTTCATGCAATTCTAAGTCATTTTACATGACTGGAGACTTTGCCAGAATCTTTTTTAATACTGCAGAAATCATCAAAATGGCAGGCTACTTTGATACTGACAAACTGAGATAAATAAAAACGACCTTGTCTTGAATCCATCAATAGCCTGGCCTAGGTGTGGAGACAGATCGAGGAGGAAATTATAGCCCTTAAAATGCTTTCCAGTTTCACTGACTCACCCAATTATGCGCAACTCACTTGCTGGTGATGGCTGATGCAGTCGTGCCAAAAGCCTCTGTTTCTCTTTTGTAAAAGAATATTTGGAAGTTGCTCAAACGTTTTGGTAGCCTACAGAGTCTTCTCTTTTCAGCAGGAGAAATTTGCTTTCCAACCTGTATTTTCCCTCGATTGTATTTTAAATATTGCAAAAGGCCTATTTAATCTGCATGCTGTTTTTTCACTGACATATTTGTCGCGCGTCCCCGACTGTGGGCTATTCCTTGTTAAGCTATTGGACTACAAACCACAGTTAGGCTATTTTTTTAAGAAGCTATTGATCCTCTGTGTCTAAATGATAGGCCTTCTCATGGTGTAGTTCTGCTATTCTGAATGATTTCACTTATTTCTGAACAGACAGCAGTAACTCTATAACTTTGGTAAATGTATTTAAATTGATCAGGGGTGCTACAGCTCCTCCAGAACCCTTCCTGCAGCTATGATTCTATAAGGAAATGAGTGATGAAGTGCAACGCTGGATAGATGACAGTTGCAGGTTCATGCCTATCAGAGCAGAGAGGGATTATGGAAAGTGAATCTCATTCTAGTTATGTGAGAGATACTGGCGCTCTTCTCACACAACCACGGCCATGCGTTGGTCTCAAACATAGGTTACAGTGTTGCGCAAACCATAAACCCGGCCCGGCCCAACCCAAATCAACTCTTAATCTACTTTTTCACATTTTTTTGTGGGCGCAGTAGAATGAACAAATAAGCAACTCGAATGAACTTTGATGGCTTTTATTCTAATTACATTTTTACATTGCAAAAAGTGACAATTATTTTTCATGACATGAAAGATACCAGATCTGGCCAAATAGGTTCCGGAACAAATCATTCCAAAACGGAGAGAAATTTAGCACTGAATATAAGTGTTTCTGGGGTATTTTACCTAGCACTTGCATGACAAATGTGTGTGTGTGTGTGCATGTCCCACATATGAGCCATATTAATAGCAGTATAGCGGTGAGGCCCAGTCTGTGTCTATAGAGTAGATAACCACTCACCCCCTGTGTGGAGTCTGAGGCTACGGACTGGAAAGTGACGTCATCTCTCTTCTTGACCAGCCGGTTACACACCACCAGGGTAACCAGGGAGATCACAAACACCCCCAGGTCAGGGGTCAGCAGACGCACCACACCCCACAGGTCATCCAGGGGCAGCCTAGAAGAAAGAGCCACATGCAGGGGTCAAAGGTCAAAGACCTAACGAAGAACTACAATGTGTACATTCTCACACACTTACGCAAAGACAGTAAAGAGGGTACATAAACGATAGCATGTACCACAACCAGTGAGTCATAAGATCAAAGAACAAACAGAAAGAACAAAAAGAGACAGAAGAGTGAACATTGGTTGAATTCTGCAGATAACAGTAGATGATCTCCACACACAGGTCAGGGAGGAATGATCCTCAGTGACAAGATACACCGTTTCCAAACATTCCTCACATACCTGGATACACCGACATGCCTCGATAGCGTCTCCCACAAACTACCTGTAAAGACAGAGAGTGTTAGGACTACCAGCTCTCCCCAGGCCACTCTGTCTCTGCCACGGAGTGTCGTTTAGGGGCGGGAAGTGTCATACAAGGCAAAGACTCTACAGAAAAACTACAACATAGCGTACGGTTGCAGCTACCATAGATGTTCCCATGAGCCCCCAGTATCTCAGGGAGTAAGCCACTGTGAATGGGTTTGTGAGAAGCCCAGGCATGGGCAGACTGAAGCTGGAGTCAGCATGGTGGACTAACTCACATGGTCCAGAGAAGCAAATAATATGACATCAAAGAATACTGCTTTAGTTATTAAAGCTCCTTCAGGACATATTTATTTGGGCTGGCCAAAATAAGTACAGACCACAAAACAAAATCCACATACTCTACAGTCGGACGGTAGTAAGCATGGAGCATTCACAAGCATCCCTTCTAGCATTCCACGCTGGTGGCTAATGACAGAGCAGTAGACTGAGCATGAAGAGAGCTGGACTTAACGTGTCAAAATAAATCAGAGGTGGAGGCTATGATTTCATGGAGTTTCTTTCGACTAAGTCAGGGGTGTCAAACTCATTCCAAGGAGGGCCTAGTGACTGCTGTTTTTTTGTTTTTAAGACCTAGCCAACCAGGTGAGGGGAGTTCCTTATTAATCACTGGCCTTAATTCATCAGTCAAAGCTCAAGGGAGGAGCGAAAACCCGCAGACACTCGGCCCTCCGTGGAATGAGTTTGACACGAGGTCTAAGTGATTGATCGAACCTAAACAAGCCCCTTATGTATGGCACAGGACATTGTTCAGAAATGCTGACTGAAAACATGGCAATGGAATGGCCTTTGTCAAAGACGTCTATATTCACTCACAGTTGTTTCCCAGCGCATGGTCCAGGTCAGGGACAGTGTACAGGCAGATCTGGAAGGAGACATGGGCTAGCAGGAAGAGAAGACTGGTGCAGAACAGAGCCTTGATGAAGCGTCCAGTATGTCCTGGAGAAAAGAGAGAGATGGAGTTAGAGGAAGGGAATGAGGGAGGGGGGCAATGTAGAATATGAAAGGGAGGATAACATAACAATCAGTTCCTCCCATCCCTCAGGTTAAATAGGTTCAGTAAATAGCAGGGTGCACAGTACTAAGCGAGCATGAACAGGACAGCAGGTCATTATAGAGGGTGTGGGTTGAAGTGTTTTTCCAAGGACCTATCCTGATCTGACTGAACTCAACATCCGCAACATCATCCCACCTTCAAATGATGCTTCATTTTCCACCAGTCAGAACACATACTGAGACCATGGAGGCACTAGTAATCACAGCAGTACGTTTATAGTCTAAGCAGGAATTGCTTGTAACAGTTAATTGCCCGTTTTTAAACAAAATGGGAACATTAGACTATTATCAAGCCTGCGGATGGCATGGAGGTACTGCCCGTGCCGAACTGTGCTGCTGACCATAAAATGCCCCCCTGCCCGCTCTAGCCCCGAATCCCCTCCTCGCCACAGGTTTGTGTGAGGCAGCTTTGATTGGTCTCCTCATAAAGCTGTCAGCTCCCATCGCTGGTGTGAAACAGGCCACAGTTAAGACACAGGCACAAACTCCCAGTGTAGTGAACGAACGCTGTAGGTCCCTGTGGAGAATCCTGGGGGATTTTCCTTTACAGGCGTTGACTGGCTCAAGAAAATTAGCAGCTACAACAAGTCAGTGTGAAGGGACGAGGTTAGGGCTTTGATTGTGTTTTATAGGGCTGTTTTTCTCTGTGGCCTGCAGGGCGAAGGGCAGTTTAACGGCTCAGTGCTGCTCTACCACCCCCTCAATTACAGCAGACAGGAGGTTAGGTATTGCATTTACAGGCCTATCCCTGATCCCACATTTAGGTTTATTCCACGAACACCAATTTACATTTATGACTAATACTACACCTGAAGATGAAATAATATTCAACGTGGCATTGCTAGCTAGAGGTAGCACACCAGAGCAGTGAGAGAGGATTATTCATGGACCTGGTGTCACGCCCTGACCTGAGAGAGCCTTTTTTATGTCTCTATTTAGGTTTGGTCAGGGTGTGATTTGAGTGGGCATTCTATGTTCTTTTTTCTATGCTTTGCATTTCTTTGTTTTGGCCTGGTATGGCTCTCAATCAGGGACAGCTGTACATCGTTGTCGCTGATTGGGAGTCATACTTAGGCAGCCTTTTTCCTTTGGGGTTTTGGTGGGTAGTTATTTTCTGTTTTGTACATTTTGTGACCTGACAGAACTGTTGGCTGTCATTCATTTTCTTGTTTTGTTTGAAGTGTTTCTTATTATTAAATCATTAATATGAACACTCGCTGCGCTTTGGTCCCCTTCTTCTACAGACGACAAGTGTTACACCTGGTTTCTGAGCATCATCCTTTTAAATCATTTCACGCACAGTCAACCATTCACGTTTGATTTCACGTGCACCACTCAGTGATGTGAACTTTGTGAAAAGGTTAAGATTGTCCTTCCCCCCCCACCCCTTTCCAATTGTGCAGGATCAAGATCCATCACAGCCACTCTCTATGTTGGACATGTTTATCTTCCCATGTATGAGATGGAAAGAAAAAGAGAGACGTGACAGAGCTGATCAAATGTAAGACACACAGCCTGCCTACTGTAACCCGCAGTGGACACACATGCTAATAACATCTCAGTGTGTGTTTTGGAAAAGAAGGGACCCGTCCAAGAGAGGAGTAAATAATATGGGAGGCGTTGTACACAACCAAGACCACCTGTTGAGGACGAGGTCATCCTGACTTACTGCAGACAGCTCTACTCAACTGCTGCAACCCAAACCCCTGCACATAAGCTCCTCTGTCTCCAAGTGTGTGTGTGTTTAAGTTAAGTTCACTGCACCGTCTTCCCTCTCTTCAATCCCCCGGCTCTCTACCCCTGCTACTGGAAAATCATGATGTCATTGCCATTACATGGACAGTCTCTTTAAAACTCAACTCCAAAACAAATTCTGTAACTGCCTTGCTAATCGTCTGCATGTGTCCTGTGTCACAGTATAGTTCAAGGCTATTGAGTCCGTCCCTCTCCTGTAGGACCTGAAGGGCTATAAACATAACCTATCATAGTTTTTACCAGGGTCGTCATGAAGCTGTACATCTACTACATTCCTACGTTACATTACTCAGGACCGTCAGCTAGATTAACATGACCTCTAAAACATCTAAAAAATATGCACGCCTAGACCCACTTACCTGTATTTACGCTGTCATTGCACACCACTAAGTAATCCGCACCGCTATCAAAGTTTTGGGATAGTTTCCTATTCCAAGAGATAAAGTAGGAATGGAATGTGGAGGTGCATTCCAGTGTCTTAATACAAGGCCAGAGGGAGACAGCTCCTCACAGGGAACCAGAGCGTGGTACGTAGTGTTCTTTCCAGAGCAGGTTTCATATGATGGAGATCTCTCTGAGGAGAGACCAGCACAGCCACCAATCTGGGACCTGCAATCACTATGCCTAAGTACTACTAACACACAACACAAACATTATATTAAAATCACATCCATCTTCGCACCAGGGATTTTTTTAAATGTATTTTATTTATATAACCTTTATTTAACTAGGTAAGTCAGTTAAGAACAAATTCTTATTTACAATGAAGGCTCACTACAGGGAGATCAAACCCAAACTCAGTGAATTGCAGGACCTTTTCTAGTTTATATTTTCAGAGACAGGCGGAAATTTGCTCTGGTGACTTCTTTAAAAAAAAAAACGGTTTCAGCGGACGCCCTCCTTCCCCACTCACCCTGGTGCTGTACGCGTCGTAAAACCTCAACTAAAATCTGAAATCTGGGGTGACATTACTGGATTTTCCATGAAACAGGATCATTTGGAGGAATTGGAACATTTACGAGAGTAGCTCTGAACATTGTTTTAACAAGTCTTGTGACTGTAGTGCACCTGTCATGGAGGGGTGCAGCAGGGTTTCTGGGCCCGGGTTAGAGTGGAAAGGAAAACAGTGCATGTTAAAAGAGCAGGGTATTATGTTTAATACTCAGGCCGCTAAACAGACACACAACTTTCACAGTTTGGTCTGGAGGTTATCCTGCAGTTGATGGGTTTATTTATTCCTGTACACTATTTAGACTGAGGGAAGATGGAATAATAGTCACAAGTCGAAAAACAGAACCTAATTGAGTTTCATCCCTGAGAAATGAGCCGACTCCTGCCAGGCACTCTGAGCAATACTGTGTTTGTTTTAATTCACACAAAAAAACTATGTATTTTCTTTAATTGAATTGACCTAATTTGTAAAAGGGGGAACTTTCAAAAAAAGAGGACCTCAGGCATAATGGCTTATTTTTTTCCCAGCGCATCGTAAAAAGCTGGTTTAGATGGCCAGTGTAAACAGGGCTGTTATGTAGAGGAGTCCGCAGGGCCAGCCTCCGGACACAACAGTCCAGGGTACAGAGGGCGTGGTGGTTCTGTTAACTTCATTAGGGTAGGGGGCACTATTTTCACCTCCGGATGAAAAGCGTGCCCAAAGTAAACTGCCTGCTACTCAGGCCCAGAAGCTAGGATATGCATATAAATAGTACATTTGGATAGAAAACACTCCAAAGTTTCTAAAACTGTTAAAATAATGTCTGTGAGTATAACAGAGCTGAAATGGCAGGCAAAAGCCTGAGGAAAATCCATCCAGGAAGTGCCATTACCTTGAAATGGCTGTTTTTCCAATGAAAGCGTATCCACCATTTAATGGGATAGGACCCAGATTCCGTTCTCTATGGCTTCCACTAGTTGTGAACAGTCTTCAGACATTGTTTCAGGCTTTTATTCTGAAAAATTAGGGAGAATGACAACATTGAGTGAGTGGACCCTGGGATGTGCTCAGAGCTGGTTACTGCGTGCGACCGAGAGCACGCCTTTCTTGTTTTCCTTTTATATTGACGAAGCTTTTGTCCGGTTTAAATATGATCGATTATTTAGGCTAAAAACAACATGAGGATTGATTATAAACATCGTTTGACATGTTTCTACGAACTTTACGGATACTATTTGGAATTTTCGTCTGCCTATTGTGATCACATTTGAGCCATTGGATTACTGAACGAAACGCGCCAACAAAATTGAGGTTTTTGGATATAAAGAGGGACTTTATCGAACAAAACAAACATTTATTGTGTAACATGGAGTCTTGTGAGTGCAACCATACGAAGATCATCAAAGGTAAGTGATTCATTTTATTGCTATTTCTGACTTTCGTGACTAATCTACTTGGCGTACGTAATGTTTTGTCTGTCTGTCTAATAAACCTTTAAACATAGAAGTTGTTCGCCTTGTATTTTGCTTCGCGCACTTCACACCTTGACCGGTTTTCAATTCCTAACACCATCCACTGACTGGAAACACACACACTGCATCTCTTTGGCCTACACCACCCGTACTGTACTGCTAAAATATTAGAGTGAGAGAACACACTGACCCTGCTAGTTGATCTGCTGACTAGAGGGATCTCATTCACATGTTCTATGTGTTTAAACTCATTACACTAAGCTACATTTCTTTAAAAAACCTCTACCAATCAGCAACAATAATCAGCTACCTGATAGTAAACAAAAATGACTGACAACACCGACATTTCTGTTTTGTTGTTTTGCATTACGTGTTTGGATCGTACACCATGTCCTGCTGCCTACGCTTATCTGGGCTGTTCTCTGACATCCTGTCCTGTCGCAGTGCTGCGTTGGTGTGAGAAAAGCTGCCGTTTGCGTAAGAAGACTGCTGAAATAACAGTGGTGTGTGGATTCCCAGTTTCTATTGGGGCAGAGGAGTGGAGGGCACATAGCAGACACGCCTCTGGGAAAAGCTCCTCTCTGGCCCCATGGCCTCTCACTCTCAGGGCACTAATCAAACCAGGAGAAACAACCAAACAGGGGTCCACCGGCCCTCACTCCTCCCACCAGGGTTGGGGTCAATTCCATTTCAACTCCAAATGTTCCTCATTGAAAAGCATTAAAGGCAACCGGAATTGAAATGGAATTGACCGCAACCCTGCCTCCCACATAACTCCCAGCAGCAGAGAGGCTGCTGAGGGGGGGACGGCTCATAATAATGTCTTGAATCGAGTGTAACGGCCGGAATGAAGTGAACGGAAACCATTTGATACCATTCCATTCCAGTCATTATTATGAGCTGTCCTCCCCTCAGCAGCCTCCACTGCCTAGCGGGTAAAGGAAAGGAAGGGTCAGGCTTGGCAAATATCCATAATATAGCCAATATGTTTGTAGGTGTACTTTACATGCCACGTAATGAAGATAGTGTTGTAATTTGTTTTCATTATTAAAATGATTTACAGGTTGACATGGTTTGTGATGAAATATGCAGTCTCTTTTCAGTACTTGTAGTATATCATTTTGTTCCGTGTGGCAGTGTACAGATACCTTAGATACTGATGCTAGTTCTCTCTCATTATTCAAAATGCTGGACTCTATTTTCAATGGCTAAACCTGCTCCATCTCTCCATAGGGGAAAATGACAAATAAAGGACCACAAATTTCAAATAAACCAGATGGACCTATTGAGAGTGGACTCATATTTGTCTGAGAACAGACAGCTGTCCTGTCCAATATATCAGAATTGGAACAGAAATCATCTGAAATCACCTGCAAACTAGTTGTCAACGGCATTTACGTCCCTTCCCACAGTCTATTCTCTGCCCAGTTTAAGCTGTGGTCGGCCTTGAGTACTCCTTTAGGGAGGCCTGGCCTGGTGTGCATTTCCCTCACACCCTCTCATTTATCAGCATGGCAGTCTGTGACAGTTGGGCTTTTGGGCCTTTGAAAGCCACACGACGCCTTCCTCAACAAATGACACACAAAACAAAAACCAGAGGGGACATTCAACTCTCCATGTCAAAAAACTGCTGTTTCCCCCGGCGACATGAAAGCTGTGGATATGGGCGATGTCTCGACATCGGTGCCCCAGCAGGTGTGAATAGAATACACAGGGGAGGAGATTTGACGCAACACCCTGCGAGCGTCGGCCCTGAATACCAGCGAATAAATCCCCTATATTTCTCCTATGTTGGGAAACAGTGTCACCCAGCAGGCTCCAGACAGGTGCTCAATATTTGTCCTTTTACTTATCAGCTCTGGGGAAACGACAGTGTGTCCAGATTGTACAATACGGGGGATTTAGATAATAGGGAGCAAGCAATGGAAAACAGTCTTTTGAAGGGAATGTCAAACACAGTGTATCAGGTGATGTGTATTTGGGCTGGGGAGGAGCTGAAAGGGACTATTAAGGAGTATCACAGTCCTCTCTGTCAGTGGCATCAAAGAATCCAATGATACCATCCCTTATGGGCAATACAGTTGGTGAGATCCACTAAATTGAGTCTTAGCTTACGTTAATGAATGAATGACAACAATATGGGATCGATTCAATGACACAAAAGGGGAAAGCAAGAGCGCACATGCATGTGGTAGCCTTTATTCATTGTAACGCAGATGGAACAAGCTTCCTCTCGGTCTTCCTCTCAGTCACTGGAAACGGTCATAGTTTCCTTCCAGACAGGCCAGAGCGTCTGTAACCAGGTCAGCTCTCAGGGCAGTATGACATAAGACGGCTCCTTTAACCCTCTAATCCACAGAGGAAATTGTGACCATGGCTACTCTCAACCCTAATATGCCCCCACGCTCCACCACATTCACAGAGGGTGAGAATACATTTTCCTTGGAAAGGAGGAGCATGTGGAGGTGAGGCGAAGGGGTCGTCCTGGTTCTGCCCCCTTGATTACATGGATCTGGTCCTCCCATGGCGGCCCGGACCAAGAAATATGCTGATAATTGGGAGCAGGGAACGATTCAAGATGGTTTTCATTAAAACTGTTAATCCTATTCTCTGTCAGGCTTCATTTTATAGAGGCTGGCAGACTTTGGGATTTTCCTACAGGGAATCACCTCCGCCAGCGAGTCCCACTGAAATAAACCTCTCACCATTTACACATATTCAGTTCCCCCAGCAATAGTCATGTGACCCCGCACAGCTGATCATGCTCAGATTTCCCTCCTTTTTCCCCTCTAAAAGAAACATGGGTTATTGAACCTAACAGCACCGGAGACAGAATAGTATTAAACGCAGCTTGTTGATATAATCTCCCATCCTTTCATCGATGGAAAAATAAAGAACAAAAGAGAGAGAATGGGAGAATTTAACTGTTTTAATTATCTATAATAAGCGCACTTCGGGTTCTGTGTATATTTTCCTAGAGGTGGCAGGAACAGGGTCTGATTCACTGTAGACCTTATCACCAGTACAGGAACTGATAGCATCCATTGGCTCTCAGGAGCGTGAGCCAGTTGATATGTTGGATAAACAAGCCTCTGGGGGTTAAGGCTGGGTGCAGGGTGTGTGTGCTTATCTGTGCTGTTAAAAATGAGTCCCATTTCTATTTGCTCTACAGCCACCATAGACCATTAAACTGCTACCACAGACAGGGATATGGGTGGAGGATAGGGGCAGGATGTGGAAAGAGCGGATTTTCCAGACCTGAAATCATATCCACTGTTTGTTGGTATTTGAGCCTCACGCTAATCACATTAGCCTACGTTAGCTCAACCGTCCCGAGGGGGACCCACCGATCCTGTAGAGGTTTTAAGATCACACCAGGAGATTTGTCTGTCTAAAATAGAGCAATATTTATGTAGAGTAAATCAATGAAACCACTTGGGTTTTGCTGAGCAAGAGCAGTGGCGGCAAAAAAAGAATAGAGCTGTCGTGAGGTTAGCTCTATACTTCTGTACACCCTCTTTACTATAGAATAAGGACGTCTTTGAGCAGTAGGTTTGTGCTGCTGACAGAATTTTTCTTTATACAGTTCTGAAAAACAACATCTGCTGTGTTTTTATCATGTCTGCAGGAGATTAACACAGACTGCAACTACCGGTAAGTACTGTGAAATCTGAATTTTATATCGAGGGAAAGCTGAGGGAAAAAAACCGCACCATCAAATCATGAGAAGGTAGAGATTGAAAAACTCTCAACAGGAGTGTATTGTGGTAATCAAGTTCGGCTTCCAGAGCAGAGTCAAGAATAAGAGGTTTCTGTATTTTTCAGATGAATTCCTGTCTCGTTGCCATCGCAGATTACTGGCCATTAGGTTTTTCACTTTCCACATTAATATCATAGCTATATCTCGGCAAATGAGTTTTTATTCCTAACCAGACCACACATTTTTACACATAAAAGTAACCAGGAAATAGAACTAGAGCTTGGGTGGCCCTGTGTGTTATAGTCAAAAGGCCCAAATTCAATCACTCTTTAAAGGGGTAATCCGGAGTTCAAAAAATGACAAAGCGGGTACTCCACCTCTTGTTTTGGTAAACAGCTGAGGGATGGTGCTTGAGAAATAGAAACCACTCTCAAATGAATAGACAGAGCTATGGATGCCAGGACCGACCATCTATGAGCTAAAAAATTATTTTAACCATGCTTGTTTACATTGACTTTGTTTTCAAACATTGGAGTAAAACAAGCTTTTATTTTGGGTTCTGATGGGTATGACAGTCGAACTAAGCTTGAGGCAGTTATAAGATACACTATCGTTCAAAAGTTTGGGGTCACTTAGAAATGTCACTGTTTTTGAAAAAAAAGCACATTTTTTGTTCATTAAAATAACATCAAATTGATCAGAAATACAGTGTAGACATTGTTAATGTTGTAAATGACTATTGTAGCTGGAAACGGCAGATTTTTAATGGAATATCTACATAGGCGTACAGAGGCCCATTATCAGCAACCATTCCAATGGCACGTTGTGTTAGCTAATCCAAGTTTATCATTTTAAAAGGAAAATTGACCATTAGAAAACCCTTTTGCAATTATGTTAGCACAGCTGAAAACTGTTGTCCTGATTAAAGAAGCAATAAAACTGGACTTCTTTAGACTAGTTGAGCATCTGGAGCATCAGCATTTGTGGGTTCGATACAGGCTCAAAATGGCCAGAAACAAAGAACTTTCTTCTGAAACTCATCAGTCTATTCTTGTTCTGAGAAATGAAGTCTATTCCATGTGAGAAACTGCCAAGAAACTGAAGATCTCGTACAACGCTGTGTACTACTCCCTTCACAGAATTGCTCAAACTGGCACTAACCAGAATAGAAAGAAGAGTGGGTGGCCCTGGTGCACAACTGAGCAAGAGGACAAGTACATTAGTGTGTCTAGTTTGAGAAACAGACGCCTCAAAAGTCCTCAACTGGCAGCTTCATTAAATATTACCCGCAAAACACCAGTCTCAACGTCAACAGTGAAGAGGCGACTCCGGGATGCTGGCCTTCTAGGCAGAGTTGCAAAGAAAAAGCCATATCTCAGACTGGCCAATAAAAATAAAATATTAAGATGGGCAAAAGGACACAGACACTGGACAGAGGAACTCTGCCTCGAAGGCCAGCATCCCGGAGTCACCTCTTCACTGTTGATGTTGAGACTGGTGTTTTGCAAGTACTATTTAATGAAGCTGCCAGTTGAGGTTAGTTTGTCAGTCCATACATTTGGCATGAGATATTCATAAAATTCAACACCTCCATTCAGCGGAAGTGCATCATTTGAGCAATATCAAAAGGGAGCTGGTTTAGTCACCTGCTGTGTGTTTTGGCAGGCCCCATACAAAGCTGGATGTAAAGCCCTCTGTAAGCGCCCGTCTACCTGCCTGGCTAACCTGGCATCATCCTGACACCGCCCAGCCCAGCGGGCACACAGCTGCCAGCCTCCACAGAGGAAATGAGAGGGCAAAGCCACACACCTGAATCTAATCCATGGCTTAATATTGCATAACACCCACAAACATTGCACAACACCCACTCCAGCTGTCTAATTGAGATTATAAACCGGGTAGTTTGGATATTGGATGCTGATTGGCTAAAACAGCATTTAGCCGTGTGTATGTGAGACCGTATACCATGACTATGACGTTTAGCCTTTTCCCCTTTAAATCACTGCGCCTTTTCACATCAATAAAATGGCCACATCAACAGTAGCTCGACATGCCGATGTAGAAAATAAGCGTTTAGATTAATTTGAGAGAAACCGAAAAGAATATTGTGAAACAAACAAAGTGGGCACTTACCTGCTTCACTGACTGGTGTGCAGAAAAAGCGATACATTGTGAGTTTGGGAATACAACAAAAACAGAGCTGAACGTCATTCTACGGGACTTGTATGGTTCAGTGAGAAACATGAATGCCGAAGAATATGGGATTAGCAGCTACGCTGGATTCAGAGCAGGTTTGAACCGACATATCAACGACCCGCCTCTCAGTTTGGCATGGCGTGTACAGAAGGACACCGAATTCACAACGAGCAACAATGTGTCTGTCGGCGTAATTAAAAAGTTAAGGGAAGAGGGGCGCGACAAAGCTGCCCACCAGTGAACGGCTACATATGGTATGTAACTGTTAGCTAGCTAAATCATTCTAATCAATCAATCAAATTTCTTTATAAAGCCCTTACATCAGCTGATGTCACAAAGTGCTGTACAGAAACCCAGCCTTAAATCCCAAACAGCAAGCAATGCAGGTGACTGGCTCGGTTTTAATGTACCCTGACTATATAACCGGTAGCTATGTAGGCCTAACTATTACTGTAACTATGCTGCAATAGTCTGTGTCGGGGGGCTACGGTCAGTCTGTTATATCTGGAGTATTTCTCCTGTCTTATCCGGTGTCATGTGTGAATTTAAGTATGCTCCCTCTAATTCTCTTTCTCTTTTCTCCTCTCTCGGAGGACCTGAGCCCTAGGACCATTCCTCAGGACTACCTGGCCTGATGACTCCTTGCTGTCCTCAGTCCACCTGGTCATGCTGCTGCTCCAGTTTCAACTGTTCTGCCTGCAGCTATGGAACCCTGACCTGTTCACCGGACGTGCTACCTTGTCCCAGACCTGCTGTTTTTTGACTCTCTCTCTCTACCGTACCTGCTGTCTCTAACTCTGAATGATCGGCTATGAAAAGCCAACTGACATTTACTCCTGAGGTGCTGACCTGTTGCACCCTCTACAACCACTGTGATTATTATTATCTGACCCTGCTGGCCAAACATGAATGTTTGAACATCTTTGCCATGTACTGTTATAATCTCCACCTGGCACAGCCAGAAGAGGACTGGCCACCCCTCAGAGTCTGGTTCCTCTCTAGGTTTCTTCCTAGGTTCCAGCCTTTCTAGGGAGTTATTTTTGCATTGCTTGCTGTTTGGGGTTTTAGGCTGGGTTTCTGTATAGAGCTTTGTGACATCGGCTGATGTAAATTTGATTGATTAGCTAATGCTATTGTCTTACGCAGCAGCTCCCCCAGTTAAAAGAAGGGCATCTATTTCCAGCAGTGTGGAGCCAACAAACGACAACATGGGCAAGCCAACAATAACATGGGACAATTTTTCCATTTGTGCACAATAAATGGCAACATTCAGATCAACATTAATAAATAATGTGTTAGTCACTCTGAAGTGGCTGGCACTAATGCTCGGTCCTTGCATACATTTAATGTAAGCTTGCAAGCTAGCCTGTGGTTGTTGCATAGCAACAGTCTAGCAACGAGACTTTTGTCCGGTGTAGCGAGTGCGCTGAGAGTCGGGAAGCAAGTTCAGAGAGTGAGTGTTTTAATAAATAAACACGAAACACAAACAATGCACCGACATGAAACAGAGTCAATAACACATGAGGAAAGAACCAAGGGGAATGACAGATATAGGGAAGGTAATCAAGGAGGTGATGGAGTCCAGGTGAGTGTCATGAGGTGCATGAGACGATGGTGACAGGTGTGAGGGATAATCAGCAGCCTGATGACCTAGAGGCCGGAGAGGGACTATACGTGACATCCGGACTACTTTTTCTGGCGGAATCTATTTATTATGAGTTTATTTATTAAAGCAACATTTTCAAGTTGGATGTGTAGTTCCTTGCCTTACTGTGATGGCAACCGGTTTTATAAAAGCAATAAGACACCTCGGGGGTTAGTGGTATATGGCCAATATAACACGGCTAAGGGCTGTATCCAGGCACTCTGCGCTGCGTCGTGCTTAAGCACAACCCTTAGCCGTGGTATATTGGCCATATGCCACACCCCCTCAGGCCTTATTGCTTAAATAGCTGAGAGGAAAAACCAATCACTTATAAACCCCCAAAGATCCTGTATTTACTGGAGTGTATCAGAGTTGCAGGCCAGTCCTCATAGGTTTGGAGGTCAAATATAGATAGAAATTAGTGGTTAAGATTTTGCCATGTAATCTACAGAAGCGGTCTGTCTGAAAGCAACTACAACACAGACGCTGTGGTATGTATGAGGATGTGAACCATGCTCTGAAAACCTGTTTCGTTGTTTTACCCTTTTTCTTTTTTTTTAAACCACAATTCATTTTGGATCGTATTGCAAATGTTTTGTCTGGCTCTTCTGTTATATTGCACAACTTCCAAACACCGCACCATTTGATCAACGTCAATCTCAATGCTGCGGTGAGAGAGCACGGCATTCCCACTTACAACCACACCTACCCACCCACGCCTGAAACTATTAAAACGAGCAGGAGTTGCCAAATGAAGGGAAGGACTGGCGTGTTGTCTTACCTCGTAGTGTGTGTTTGTTGGGCCACAGGAACCATGGCAGTAGCAGCAGGTAGAGCAGGTAGACCAGAGACAGGGCATTGTAGCGAAACAGGCAGGCTGGGGACACACAGAGGTCAGAGGTCAGAGGACAGGCACGACACAGACAAACATTAGTCAATGACTAATACACAGCAATTTGTCTGAGTGGTTGAATGATCTAGGTACAGATCTGTGAATTGAGGTCACATTGATGCGTGGACTTTTGAATTAACCAGAGAGAGGAGAAAGGGTGAGGGCTGAGACTGGGGTTGGAATTGCTTGAGAATGAACGCCTCTGCCTTTCATCACCAAGCCTCCCTGAAAACCCTCTGACACTTGTATTGGTTTGTAACCGCATGCCTCACACATCCACACACACCTCACTTACTGGAAAACAGTGGAACATCTAATGAGTCTACATACAAGCAGGGCTCTCTCAGGTCCCTGTGAAAGCAGCAGCGCTGGACTGTGTTAACAGTAACACAGAGCTGGATGGCAAGCCAACCGTGGCCTGCTCTGCACTAAACATTCCTTTAATAATGATGATGATTATTATTATGCTGATAATATAGCAGACCCTGTGATTGTCCAGGCATAAGCTGGTTACTCAGCCTGTGTTCAGTGAACTAGCTAGCTGCTGGTCATTTGAGAGTCTGCCAGGGGACACAAGGGCTTTCCAGACCGCCTGCTGGGGCCCTGGGAGGGCTGCCTTCACTCCCCCGCTCCTCTTCTCTCTCCGCTCCCCGGCTGAGCTCTGAGACTGGAAGGGGGAGCTGGGAGTCCAGCGCTCTGATTCCCCTATGCTGTGTTCTGCCCCTTGGGCTCCGGATCCAGGCCTGTTAGAGTCCTGCCACAACCATCCGTCTCACAGCGCTTCATCCTCACACAACCAACTCATCTGGCCCTCTGGGTTTGCCCCTCAGTAACCTAAAGTAGCAGGCGTAAAACAAACAGCTGAGCAGGGTCGGAAGAACCCATAAGCATCCGGTTCAGGCTTCACCTCTTCTCTGCTTTTCCTCTGAAAACCGGATGCTTCCGGTTTCCACCGACCCCACTGAGGGTGGCCCCACAGAGACCCAGCAGGGAAACGCAGCAATGCACCCCACAGTGTCCACAACTGATGGCAGAGAGCCCACCCTACACATCACAACATATCCACCATAATAATGCCTGGCAGTCAGTCACCCAGTACAGTACTGTGTCCCAGCCCCGCAGGCGTGCCGCCCCGGCCTACAGTCTGCTACAGATCTATAATTAACACAACCAGAATGGGAGAACAAAGACCGTCTTTGTCCTATAAGTGAGAGTCAATGAGCTAGCTAGCTTGTGGCCCACAGCGCTGTTTGTTCTAAGGATTTCACTGGCACACGCCAGGGAGCCTTTCTACTAATTCTGGCTTCATTGTTAGCGAACCTTCAACAGCTCTCACTCTCTCCTTCTTTCATGTGGATCATATAGGGACAATATATTTTTTTTAATGTAACACACACACACAAAATGTCAAGTGTCACGCGCAGTGTAATGTCTTTAGCAAACTCACAGTGGCAGAGAACCTGCCAATGATCTTGAGGATGGACCAGCTGGCTGACAACATTGGCTGAGGGGCGAGTCACTGCGACTTACTGTTTAGACTTAATGTACATATTCCCATGGTTACCTCACCCACGCATGATGTAATGTGACATGAGCTAATGCTGGGTTTTCCCCAAAGTCGGTCCTGCCCCCCCCCCCCCCCCCCCCCCCGCGTGCACATTTCGTTTTTTGCCGTAGCACTACACAACTGAATCAAATAATCAAAGCTTTTGAATCTTTTGAATTTGAATCAGCTGTGTAGAGATAGGGCAATAAACAAAACGTGCACCTGAAGGGGGGGGGGGGGGGCATTAGATGGGCTGATAAAAGTGACAATGTCAACTCTGGTTTACTGGGTCTCTAGTCCCCGCCCAGCCAAGGGTGAGGTCTACCTCAGAATGTGTGTGATTCAAGTTCATCTTTTCAACACTGACCACAGACTGCTGCAGGGAGGTTTTATGGTCAAAGACCAGCAGCCTTGTGTCTGTAATCAGCTGGTTCTGGATCAGAGAGTGAGGTCATCAGCTTCTCATCCCACAATCAACAGGCTTCGACAGAGACCGGAGAGGGGGAATGCCCCTAGTCTGCTCTTAGTATACTGTAAAAATGTGCTGCTAATAGGTAGGTAGTGAGAGCTTTTTCCTTTCTATCAATCCCTCTCCCTGTCATTGAGTCTCAAGCATCCTCGCTCGCATGTGCACACACACACTCATACCCACACACACACTCATACCCACACACTAAACCAGCCGGTGACACAGTGCAGAAAAATGGGCCGCAACTCAACTGAAGCGAGGAAACGTTCAACAGTGTGAGGAGTTCATCCTGCGTTTCCTCCTTTCTTTCCATCTCACTTCATCCATCTCTCTGACTGGCTGGCTGGCCGTCTGTTTACCTCCTCTGTAGCATATCCCCGATGTTTCCATTCCCCCTGCCTGCCTGGCTGCCTGAGCAGCTACACTACACTACCTATTGCACCCAGCTAGGAAAGTAGAGGTCAGCAAATCAGGAGTCAGGGGCTTTAATACTGTATGAACAATGTCCACTGTTCAATTACTGAAGAATCTCCTTATTAACAATCAATGAGAGATGAGCGGTTCGGATGAGTAACAGTATTAGACGTTCTCAAACAAACACGCTTTCACACACACCAAACATCTGTCAGTCAGGTGTGGGGTGAGTGGGACAGAGTACTGAGATCGGAGTTCCTGTGGTGCAGAAACAGAGAGAAATGCCATGTGATCAAGGGGGCAATTAGCCATCCAGAGAGAGAGAGGAGGAACCCACTCCTCAAAAAGCAGCACTACCTCACTCGGTTGTTCCTACAGGGTCAAAGCCCTAACATTCCAGCCTAGACTCCCACCACCAAAGACTCTAAATATCAGAGCTCATAGACTCTCAAACTATGCATCGGATAGATTCAGGAAATTATGGTAATCGAGATCGGAAAAACCAACAGCATGCCGCAGAGCTGGGGTCATGACGCATCTCTGAGAAACACACTTGGAGTGTGTGTCCCTGCTTGGTCTGTGCCCTGTGCAGAGTCAAACACGGCGAAAAGCTGGTCTCTTATGCCCAGGGTCTTATAATGTATGCTCTATGGTAAAACACCTTTGGACTACACTTACTGTAGCTGGCTCATTTAGAGGTACCATTTATACTCTGCAGACATCACACTGAATTAAGTCTCAAGCTGTAATTTGTCAATAATAAATCTGCCAATGTTTGTCCTTTAGAGTTGCCTAACTATTTCTGGGAATAGTTTACAAATGGATACCTGTGTATCTCTGGAGCACATCTCACCACCAACATATATTTCAATACGATTCCTCTTTATTAGAGAAAATAAAGAGAGTGGTTGTTCCTTAAGGGTCTTGATCACTGTCAATCCTTTACCAAACCAAACCATGGACCAAACTACTGACAAAATGATGCATTGCAAACTGCAAAGACTAACAGGCTTGTTACATGTTACTCTCTCAAATATCTTACCATTACATAGTTGTAGACTCAACAGTAGTCTAATCCTTAATGTCAATAGACAGTCACACTTCATATATACAACACCTAGTCCAACTCCACCCAGTCCAACTCCACCTAGACCAACTCCACCCAGTCCAACTCCACCCAGTCCAACTCCACTTAGTCCAACTCCACCCAGTCCAACTCCACCCAGTCCAACTCCACCCAGTCCAACTCCACCTAGACCAACTCCACCCAGTCCAACTCCACCTAGTCCAACTCCACCTAGACCAACTCCACCTAGACCAACTCCACCTCGTCCAACTCCACCTCGTCCAACTCCACCTCGTCCAACTCCTGGCCAGAGAGGCTCTATGTTTCCCATCTGGCATGTCATTGTTTTATAGCTTCTGTGTTGACTGAGGGAGGAGATGTGACTCCATATCTCCACTGACTTACAGTCAGGGACTCTCCTGTATTTAAATGCTCTTGCCAATCTTTCCAGGGCTTTGGCAGTTTTTCCCTGAACTTGAGGTTGTTTACTGTACGGCAAATAGAAAGGTCTCCACAGAGTAATCCTGACTGAACATAAACCTGAAATGGAAGAACACTGAAGAGGGAGCTGACCTTTCACACTCAGGTGGTTTTCATTTTCTGGTGGACACTCAAAATGTCATCATCTCCATTAGGCAAAGCCTAGTGGGAGTGTCCAAGCTGCTGATCTGATCACTGTTTTGCTACCGTAAGATTATGTTTAGAAATCAGCTTCAGTAGATACTGGTGATTGACATTTTTTTAACTGTATGGGCCTGTCTGTAAAGCAGATTGTCACAAGGGAATGACGCTGGAGAGACGAAGCAGGTACGGGGAGTAAAACATTTAACAACAAACGGACATGGAACGAGACAGGACCAGCGTCAGCAAACTAGTAATACAGACAAAAAACAATTAATGCAGCAAGGGAACTGACAAATATAGGGGAGGAAATAAACAGATGATAAGTGAGTCTAGGTGAGTCCAATATCGCTGATGCGCGTGATGAGGGAAGGCAGGTGTGCATAATAGATGATAGGAGTGAGTGATGCAGGGCAGCCTGGCGCCCTCGAGCGCCAGGGGGGGAAGAGCGGGAGCAAACGTGACACAGATCAGCAGTGAATCATCTCAGATCACAGTTTTCAGTGTTTACTGCCAGAGCCAAATCTGATTAAAAGATGTTTCCAATGTGTGTAATTGCCACAGGTCATGAGCAACACACTCACAGTGGATCTGTCTAATATCAGAGCTAATGGATCGCAATACTTTCCACCCTCCAGGCATTTACAGTGTTTTCAGTGTAGCGTAGTGGTGCTTCTGAGAACACGTGGTAAGACAGTGACTGTGACAAGCAGTGTCCCAGAGAATCCAACCCAGTCAGTTAAAGGCTCCTCTCGCTCAGACAAAGCAGTGCTTTGACAAATACTAAGAGGCAGCGGCGCCAATATGATCCCTGCACTTTGCTGCAGCTTGCCTTCCCCGGTAGCGTGGCCAAATGCCTGTTAATCAGATGGGCATATGCCCAGTTTTCAGGGACCTCCCCCTGGTCCTAACAGCAGCTCTTCAATCACACCTTAGCATCTCCCTGGAGCTAGCTGAGTCATAGCAGAGGCACGGCAACATGACCGTGTCACCACATGTAACATGAGAGAAAGAAAATGAAATAGCTAAGGCATGTCCTGCGAAAAGGCAGGCACACCACAAAACATTGTCAACAGAAAGTGCCACGTGACTGCAGCTCACATGTGCATACGGAATAGAGCTACCCCACCGCAGAAACACTACACACTACACACAACCCAGACGGTTCGTGGCAGTCACATCAAAGGCGATTGAAAATGACAAATAACCTTTAGCAGCAGAAAACGGAGGGAGGAAGTTGAGAAAGCGAGGGAAAAAAATAAGAAGCGAGGCCAACTGCGATCACTCGTTTGGGTCTGTGAGCAAGTGTGTCTGCCTGCCAGGCCCAGTGAAGCCAACAGCTACATGACTCCAGGGGCCCACAGCTGGCCCTCACACTGACCTCAGTCTACAGGTATGTGAACACAGCTCAGTCCGGCACGGGTCACAGAGACAGGAAGAGAGACGGCTGGAGAGGGAAAGAGGGGGAGGGTAGGAGAGAGAGGAAAAAAGAGAGATGGAAAGGAAGAGCAAGGAGAAAAGGAGGATATAAAGAGAGGGAGAGGTGGAAGAGTGAGAGAGACATGATATGGGAGAGGAGTGGGTGAGTAAGCGTCTTGGATGAGCCAAGTGGGTAAAGGGTAGTGAGAGGAGGGATAGATACTGGAACATGGAAACATTTTCGGAATAAACAGCAGGGTGCTGATGTCAAGCGAAACATCTGGGAAACTCTAAACTGGTAACTGCGTAACCGTCCTCGTCAACAGTGGCTATGAGTAATCCTGCACTATAATTGGCGCTATAACTGGACTAATTATGGCGCTCAAAAAAGACAACACTATATTGATATCTACTTGTTAATGTTTGTTAAGCACACAATGATCCTGAACGCAATCCTATGTTTCTTTCAAATTCATCATGACGGCCTGGTTAATACTGGGCGTAATTGCAGTCTTTAACATATTTTGCTACATAATACAAAGTCAGATCTTCAATACGGATAGTTGAATGACATGTAGATCCCTCGCAGAGTGGATTATGTACGTATCTCTCATACAGCGGTGTGGGTTCAATGGGTCTCGATAGAGCCCTGTGATTCCTCCTGACTCTTCGGCTCTGGTTAGAATGAGTCACACAGAGGTCTTCCATTGCAGCGGTCCCAGATCTGCCGTCTTCAACGTGTCTTGTGTTTTCACTACTATACAGCTGGACGGATGCTCTTATTCAACTCACCAGTGGAAAGTACCCATACTAGGCTCACTACAGTCACTATCAGTCTATCACCTGGGCACTCACACTGATCCTATTATTCTGCTGGAGTCTGTGTAGCTGAAGAGAGAGGGGTTTAAAGGGGAAATGTAGGGAGCAGTTTTCCAGAGACGCCACAGTGTTCCATGATGTCAGCTGAGCTCAGGGAGAGAAACAATGGCTCATGGAAGCCATTAAGTA
This sequence comes from Salmo trutta, assembly GCF_901001165.1. Lineage (NCBI taxonomy): Eukaryota > Metazoa > Chordata > Actinopteri > Salmoniformes > Salmonidae > Salmo > Salmo trutta. The sequence continues at coordinate 14,193,697 of NC_042968.1, forward strand.
ATCAACTGTGTGTTTAAATAGGACCCGATCTCCATGTGGACAGTGGGGCCATCAACTAATGAGGTCGGCTTTATGTGATAATTAAAATAAAATGGCCAGTCTGGATGTGACAGAGCTTTGACAGTTTTACATGCTCTACTGCAACTCTCCGGTACAGTGGGGAAAAAGCCACGTCCACAGTTGTGGATCCACGGCTTAAAACCATATGATAGCAGCTCTTGATTGCCATATTGATAGCCTACCATTCTAATCCATTCATATCTACTAGGGCAAATGGGTTGTTCCTGGACTGAGGCCGGCCCAGGGAGCCTGATCCCAGCTCTTCTATTCTGACGGAGAGAGGAGAAGGTGGGGAGCCAGAGTCAGGGCAGCTCTCCCAGCCAGACACAGAGCTGGGTTATAGGGGTGAGTGGAGAGAGACAACCCCTCCCTGGAGCGCAGGCCGTGAAGGGCTTCCAGGATGATGAATCCCATTGCCAGCTGCTAAAGCCTATAGATCTGGCAGGCCCTGCATGAGGCCTACAGCCAGAGACAATCCCCCTTCCTCGGTCTTTCCCACACACACACACTGCACACACTGTATGCTCAAATACTGAGCTTCCCACAAAAAATCTTCTTGTGTGCCTGCGAGGAATTGGAAAATAAAAAGCGAGGAGAACTGAGAATCTGAACGCAACCAGCCCTGCTGTCAGTGTCTGTTCCTGAAGAACTAGCTGCCACTCTGACCTCCATTCTCGCTCATTTTCAGCTTTCCAAACAGAGAAATTCCTTTCGACAGACAAGAGTTCATTTACTTCACTCTCAAACTTTCTCGTTTCTGCATGCTATTACTGTTATCATTCTATTACTGTTATCATTCTATTACTGTTATCATTCTATTACTGTTATCATTTCAGAGAGAGAGAAAGTCAAGAACCATAACATGCCCTTAAGGGTAGCAATTTAAAAAGGATACAAGCCATTCATGTGTGATCCGCAGGACAATAGTAGGGCCTAAACAGAGACAACTAGACAAAACTAAACAAGCCAGAACAAAGGAGGAGAACTTTGTCAACTAGAATCGCTCTCTGAAAGACACCTTGCCGCAGGAATGAAAGATTCGCAAGGCCCATTGAATACGTGTGGTGTAGAGGTCGACCGACTATGATTTTTCAACGCCAATACCGTTAGCGATTATTGGAGGACCAAAAAAAAGCCGATACGGATTAATCAGACAATTTTTTTTATTTATTTGTAATAATGACAATTACAACAATACTGAATGAACACTTATTTTAACTTAATATAATACATCAATAAAATCTATTTAGCCTCAAATAAATAATGAAACATGTTCAATTTGGTTTAAATAATGCAAAAACAAAGTGTTGGAGAATAAAGTAAAAGTGCAATATGTGCCATGTAAGAAAGCTAACGTTTAAGTGCCTTGCTCAGAACATGAGAACATATGAAAGCTGGTGGTTCCTTTTAACATGAGTCTTCAATATTCCCAGGTAAGAAGTTTTAGGTTGTAGTTATTATAGGAATATTTCTCTCTATATACGATTTGTATTTCATATACCTTTGACTATTGGATGTTCTTATAGGCACTTTAGTATTGCCAGTGTAACAGTATAGCTTCCGTCCCTCTCCTCGCTCCTACCTGGGCTCGAACCAGGAACACATTGACAACAGCCACCCTCGAAGCAGCGTTACCCATGCAGAGCAAGGGGAACAACTACTCCAAGTCTCAGAGCGAGTGACGTTTGAAACGCTATTAGCGCGTACCCCGCTAACTAGCTAGCCATTTCACATCGGTTACACCAGCCTAATCTCGGGAGTTGATAGGTTTGAAGTCATAAACAGCACAATGCTTGAAGCATTGCGAAGAGCTGCTGGCAAAACGCACGAAAGTGCTGTTTGATTGAATGCTTACGAGCCTGCTGGTGCCTACCACCGCTCAGTCGGACTGCTCTATCAAATCATAGACTTAATTATAATATAATAACACACATAAATATGAGCCTTAGATCATTAATATGGTCGAATCCGGAAACTATCATCTCGAAAACAAAAAGTTTTTTCTTTCAGTGAAAAACGGAACCGTTCCGTATTTTATCTAACGGGTGGCATCCCTAAGTCTAAATATTCCTGTTACATTGCACAACCTTCAATGTTATGTCATAATTACGTAAAATTCTGGCAAATTAGTTCGCAACGAGCCAGGCGGCCCAAACTGTTGCATATACCCTGACTCTGCGTGCAATGAACGCAAGAGAAGTGACACAATTTCACCTGGTTAATATTGCCTGCTAACCTGGATTTCTTTTAGCTAAATATGCAGGTTTAAAAATATATACTTGTGTATTGATTTTAAGAAAGACATTGATGTTAATGGTTAGGTACACGTTGGAGCAATGACAGTCCTTTTTCGCGAATGCGCACCGCATCGATTTTATGCAACGCAGGACAGGCTAGATAAACTAGTAATATCATCAACCATGTGTAGTTAACTAGTGATTATGATTGATTGATTGATTGTTTTTTATAAGATAAGTTTAATGCTAGCTAGCAACTTACCTTGGCTTCTTACTGCATTTGCGTAACAGGCAGGCTCCTTGTGGAGTGCAATGTAAAGCAGGTGGTTAGAGCGTTGGACTAGTTAACCGTAAGTTTGCAAGATTGAATCCCCGAGCTGACAAGGTAAAAATCTGTCGTTCTGCCCCTGAACAAGGCACTGTTCCTAGACCGTCATTGAAAATAAGAATGTGTTCTTAACTGACTTGCCTAGTTAAATAAAGGCATAAAAAAAAATTTTTTAAAACGCCAATCGGTGTCTAAAAATACAGATTACCGATTGTTATGAAAACTTGAAATCGGCCCTAATTAATCGGCCATTCCGATTAAATCGGTCGACCTCTAGTGTGGTGTGTGAATAAGAAAAGGGGAACTTGAGCTGCCCTCCTGTAAAATATGGAGACTATTCACTCATATAACCTACTGAAACCTGAGAACATTTTCCAACAAATCTGAGTCAACTCCTAACAAACTAGCTGGCATGGCAAGAAGTGCATGCTGCCAAGTCAATCTCTATTCACTGTCCATTGCAGCTCTATGAAACAATGCTCATTCTTCAATCCTCTAAACAATCACTTCCCCTTTGGTTTGTTCTACTTCTGTGACAGCAGACTGGTCTCATAGACATAGTAAATGTAAATCCGAGACACTCAAATGAGTACGATATGTTACTTTTGGTATGGTTACATAAGACAGGTTACTTCAAACAAAAACGAAAGTAGGGTAGTTGGTCGGGGTGGATGAGTGAACGTATAACGCAAACATCTAGCAGCCTAAAGGTTGTGTGTTCGAATCCCATCAAGGACAACTTTAGCTACTTACTCTTTTTTAGCTGCTTTGCAACTACTTAGCATGTTAGCTAACCCTTCCCCTAACCCTTTCAGCTAACACTTCCCCAAACCTTAAACCTTTTAGCTAACCTTTCCCTAACCCTAACCCCTTAACCTAACTCCTAACTTTAACCCTAACACTAGAGCTAGCTAACGTTAGCCACCTAGCTAACGTTAGCAACAACAAATTGGAATTCATAACATACCATAGGTTTTGCAAATTCGTAACATATTGTACGAATTGCTATTCGTAACATATCGTATGAATTGCAATTCATAATATATCATATGAATTGTAATTTGTAACATATCATACGAAATGGATGATGGAGATCCACAAATTAATACATACCATACAAAACGTAACATATCATACTAAACGGAGTGTCTGGGATTTATGTACAGAATAATACGAAATGCTCTTGGGTGCCAGGGGTGGAAACCACTTGGGTGCTAGGAGAGGAAACAGCTCTGTGAGAGAAGTTTTGCCCTTAAAATAGAAAATATGCATCTAATATATGCCCCTTTCAAACACTATGAATATTTCCATTAGTATGAATGCAGTATCTTGAATGGCCATGTGGTGCTCAAGGGGGTTATTACTATTTCTGCATACATAATGACCCATCTATCACCCTGTTCTAAAGGACAAAAAGGAACACCACTCTCCACCTATCTGTGTGAGACTTCTCCACCCGACGGACACAAAGGCGTGTGCCATGTGTCCCGAGAAGATAACGGCGCTAGCCAAGCAACCTGAACAGACCGTCACTCTTTCCCTTCACTCCCTCCCTCTTTCTCTCTTTGACAAGCAAAGGCAGTGGAGGCTCTGAGAACATGTGTGGGGAGGATATTGCACCACCACCTCAATTCAGATCCAGAACTCAAACGGCGCAGTCAGACGACGGCACGAGGAAGCAATTTTCCATAAAATGGCCCATAACAGAAGTAGCGTTCAGCGTGAAGAACAGAATGTGGACCCTGTCGTAAAAGTCAGAAAGCCTTTTGATATGCCCAGCTCTCATCTCAGCCTGCAGCCTGCTCTTTGACACATCACAGCCCTCTCTCTGACTCTGTACTCTGCCCCTCTCATCATCATCATCATCATCATCATCATCATCATCTGACGCTTGCCTGCCTCCCGACAAGTAGGGAGATCAGGGTCATTATGAGGCATTTTGTAATCCCGCTACTGGAGGAATGGAAAGTAAAAAGCACAAGGCTTGTCAGGGCAAGTGTGTGAGGAATGCTTACAGAGAGGCATAATCTAACACGTTGAATGGTGTGAGTTTTAGCTTGTAGCTCCCACTTGGCTGTAATTCCTTCTTCAGAAGTTTGCTAGGCCATATGGCCTAGTTACAGTTGCAAGAAGTGATGATATAGTTTGAAGTGCAATTATTTAGCAATTATTTAGAAATTCAGAAGAACTACACTTCCCTACAGTGTTTCCTTACAGACTAGCCTCAGTCAAAACCAAGAATGCAGAATAAGCATGACTGGACAGAACACAATTAATACTATTGGTATGACCCATGCCGTTTGAACTGACGTACAACATCACACAAACATAAGGGCACCTACACTACATATTATCCAAACTAGTGCCCTTAAGCTCAGAGCTTTCACCTTTGAAACCCAATGTAAGTCAAGGTATTCATTTCAAAAGAAATGCATAGATTTCTGCGATTTAGATTTTCAGAGAGCAATTAGAGAGACAAATCCTTTCCATTGCAACAGACCTAATACTTGGCTAGACAGCTCAAAAATAGCTTAACATTGAATTGCATTTAGAGCTGGTGAAATGCTCATCATTCATTCCCATGAAGAGGAGATGAGAAGGAGTGGAAGATCATGGTGAGACCTTAACCCCATAATTGTATCACTCACATGTCATTGGAAACCAGAGAGTGGGCTGAGTTACAGTGAGAAGACCCTTCAAATGCGTCATCTATCCATGGGCCTAGGGCCCCTCAGCAATATAGCAGTTACTGTTATTATTAGTGCCAGAGATAAGAGACAGCTCTCATATGGCTCAGACTCAGCAGCAAGCTGTAACACATTGTCCAATATTCATAACTATGTAGACAGGCAGTGTTATAAATGTCTCTCATATCACAAAATCACAACTTAATTAAAACAGTTTCAATTAATCAAATCAGGTTTTTATGAGCTATATCCTAAATAGAAGCTAAAAAAGAGATGCCTGCCTGCCAAGCAGATACATTAACCAACTGTAATATCATCTTGCTTAAAGATGTATTATAAAGGTGTTGTATCATTTCAGCCAGTAGTTTTGAAAGTAGCGCTCACAAGCCAAAAATAGGTCCCAGAAAATGGTGCACAATTGTGTACAGTCATCCATTTCGCACGATATGTTACGCTCTGCAAAAAATAATTATATGCCAAGAGAATAGTATAATAATAGTGAAGACATCACAACTATGAAATAATCATGTAGTAACCAAAAAAGTGTTAAACAAATCAAAATGTATTTTAGAATTTAGATTCTTCAAAGTAGCCACCCTTTGCCTTGATGACCAGCTTTGCACACTCTTGGCACTCTCAACCAGCTTCACCTGGAATGCTTTTCCAACAGTCTTGAAGGAGTTCCCACATATGCTGAGCACTTGTTGGCTGCTTTTCCTTCACTCTGCGGTCCAACTCATCCCAAACCATCTGAATTGGGTTGAGGTCGGGTGATTGTGGAGGCCAGGTCATCTGATGCAGCACTCCATCCCTCTCCTTCTTGGTCAAATAGCCCTTACACAGCCTGGAGGTGTGTTTTGAGTCAATGTCCTGTTGAAAAACAAATGATAGTCCCACTAAGCCCACACCAGATGGGATGGCGTATCGCTGCAGAATTCTGTGGTTGCCATGCTAGTTAAGTGTGCCTTGGATTCTAAATAAATCACAGACAGTGTCACCAGCAAAACACCCCCAAACCTCCTCCTCCATGCTTTACGGGGGGAACCACACATGCAGAGATCATCCGTTCACCTACTCTGCGTCTCACAAAGACATGGCGGTTGGAACCAAGAATCTAAAATTTGGACTCATCAGACCAAAGGACAGATTTCCACCGGTCTAATGTGCATTGCTCATGTTTCTTGGCACAAGCAAGTCTTTTCTTCTTATTGGTGTCCTTTAGTAGTGGTTTCTTTGCAGCAATTCGACCATGAAGGCCTGATTCACACAGTCTCCTCTGAACAGTTAATGTTGAGATGTGTCTGTTACTTGAACTCTGTGAAGCATTTATTTGGGCTGCAATTTCTGAGGTGCAGTTAACTCTAATGAATTTATCCTTTGCAGCAGAGGTAACTCTGGGTCTTCCTTTCATGTCCTCATGAGAGACAGTTTCATCATAGCGCTTGATGGTTTTTGCAACTGCACTTGAAGAAACTTTCAAAGTTCTTGAAATTGTCCGGCTAGACTGACCTTCATGTCTTAAAGTAATGATGGACTGTCCTTTCTCTTTGCTTATTTGAGCTGTTCTTGTCATAATATGGACTTGGTCTTTTACCAAATAGGGCTATCTTCTGTATACCACCCCTACCTTGTCACACCACAACTGATTGGCTCAAACTCTTTAAGGAAAGAAATTACACAAATGTACTTTTAACAAGGCACACCTGTTAATTGAAATGCATTCCAGGTGACTACATCATGAAGCTGGTTGAGAGAATGGCAAGAGTGTGCAAAGCTGTCATCAAGGCAAAGGGTGGTTACTTTGAAGAATCTAAAATCTAAAATCTATTTTGATTTGTTTAACACTTTTTCGGTTACTACATGATTCCCTATGTTATTTCATAGTTGTGTTGTCTTCACGTTTATTCTACAATGTAGAAAATAGTCAAAATAAAGAAAAACCTTTGAATGAGTAGGTGTGTCCAAACTTTTGACTGGTACTGTAGATGTTCTTCGTGCAATTCACATGATATGTTACGAATTACAATTCGTACAATATGTTACGAATTTGTAAGTGCTTAAGATCCCTTTTCAATCTCGAATTAATCTCTTCATAAAATAACTCAGTGATGTGAGGAAGCTCAACTTCCTCTCTCTTACTCACGCTGTGCCATATCCTTTTGGCTTGGAGGGACTGGACCACTGGGCCTATGGGCAGTTGGCCTGGCTGCAGACCCAGCTCTGCCCAATGCCCTAGATATCCGAGAGGGTTTTCTCTGGCCGTGGTCAGCCAGCCTCAGCCCCAGGCAGCCAGCTAGTTCAGCACATCTAAATGTGTGCCCGCAACAGGTGTTGGGCATTGGAGCTCCATGCTCCTCATTAAAAACAGCATTAGCACTCCTGTGTCTGTGGTGACTGGCCAGCATGAGGCCAGTGCGGTGGCGGTCTGTTATCTGGTTACCGGTCAGCCAGAGGCATCAGCCGGAAGTCAAATTCTCATTTAATGAGTAACCTCCATCTGTATCATGTTTTACTGCAGCCTGAAAGACAAAGCTCTGAAGCCGGGCCAGTCCCACACCTGTCCTTGGCTCACTGTTAATTCACCAATAATGAGTTTAGATGGCGCTGGCTGGTGTCAGATTCCAGACCTAACATACAAACTGAGTGGTTCTGGGGCCTAGCAGAGAAGCTAGTCTTCCCCGACTGAGTCCAAGTACTGTACTGTAGATAGATGTGTGAGTCATAGCATTTAATTGAGCGTTCAAGCAGTATGTTTATCATTATGGAACTATGTCTTGTTGAAGTTCAACATTCAACTTCCTCCCACTCATCTCAATCCAATTACGCTGACAGAAGCAGCACCTACATGGAGGATTATGTCCGAGTTCATTCAAAGGACACTCATGACAGAACCTTCACAGCTGTGTGTGTGTTGTGTGTGTGTGTGAAAGAGAATAGTGAGCTGCCCTAATGAAGATAAGCAGAAACGGATAATCCGGAGCCTCCCGGGTGGCGCAGTGGTCTAAGGCACTGCATTGCAGTGTCAAGAAGCAGTGCGGCTTGGTTTGTGTTTCATGGGACGCATGGCTCTCGACCTTCGCCTCTCCCGAGTCCGTACGGGAGTTGCAGCGATGAGACAAGACTGTAACTACTACCAATTGGATACCACGAAATTGGGGAGAAAAAAGGGTGTAAAAAAATGTATTATCCAATAGAAATTCCCGATCACACTTGTAGGCGAAGTTATTCCTACGTTAGTTAGCATAGCTCATGCGCAGAAACACTTCATCAGGTTAACCGTCATGTCGCGCCGAACTGCGCGTGTGAAGGCCGTCAAACCAAAACGCACTCCTTCAATATAAAATTGTCCTTGACAAAATTAAAAGCGTGTCAGTTTGTCACTTTCACGAGGTTGTAGTAATGACAGGTTCAGCTACTTAAGACATCGGCTCGAATCTAGGTTTTGCCTTTAGAATTCGAGAAAATGAACGTTTCACCTCCCATTGACTTACCAAACCCCAAGTCTGGTCTGTCTAGTCTGCTTGGCAACGCGTTCCTGGAATTATCACCATGTTGCGCCTCTGGGTTTGAAATCGAATACTTACACTGGCCAGAATGTGTCTCACTTGATAAAATACTTGATCAATTGCTCATAGTGAACAAACGTTAGTGGCAAACAATACTGATGATGTATCTCAGGCATTGTTTGAATATATTTGGGTAATTGATTAAGACAATAGCACAGATCAACATACACTTGCTTGGGGCCAAATTGTACTTTGGTCTTCCAATGTTACTGATCACATCATACAGATGTTAACAACCCACAGATAAAAACATATGATCAAGGTCATTCAAATTTCAGACGTTTTTCATCATTCATTTGGTTTTATAGTCGTGAGAAGTGTTTTGGGTTAATCTGCAAGAAGACGATGGGAAAGTGGATCTTCAGTTATAATGAACTGTCCCCTTCATGATTCAGTAGCTACTGGGGCAGTTCATCAGTATGGGACGGAAACTTTCAGTATTTTCTCCATGGAATTTGAGGGTAGATTTAACCTAAATACATACGTAGCTAGAACTGACTTAGGTATTTCTGGCTGAGCAGCATTTCTTCCGCTCTATATTTCATTTTCACAAAGCACAGCAACCAAAGGCATGTGACTTTCCAGAATGCTGCTGTGTCTAAGTGAGTTTTAAGTCAGAGTTAGGTTTACTAATATATCATAAGCATCTCAGCCCTAAATTAAAGGCAACACAAAAGCCATGGCCTTATTTTCTTCTCTAGACACTTGGATCCCAGTCAAACTTCGACACTGAGAGAAACACTGCCAAGCAGTTGAGAGCACTAACCAGAATGTGTGTGTGGATATGTGATTATCAGTTTAACGGTCAGTTTGTGATGTTTGGGAAACCGTGACATACGCTATATGTACAAAAGTATGTGGACACCCCTTCAAATTAGTGGAGTCGGCTACCACCTACCACTTTGCGGCTGAGCCGTTGTTGCTCCTAGACATTTTCATGTCACAACAACAACACTTACAGTTGACCCGGGCCAGCTCTAGCAGAGCAGGAATTTGACGAACTGACTGGTTGGAAAGGTAGCATCCTATGGACAGTGCTACGTTGAAAGTCACCGAGCTCTTCAGTAAGGCCATTCTACTGCCAATGTTTGTCTATGGAGATTGCATAGCTGTGTGCTCAATTTTACGTGTCCTCATACTTTTGTATATATAGTGTACATATGTGCACCGGGAGGACAGTCAGTCAATAGACTCCCCCACAGTTCTGGCACAGCCTGATAACCACTTCTGCTGCACAGGCCCAGTTACAGCCTCTTACGTGCACCACCATCTGAACCAGACTATTACTCACCCAGAGACCATAAAACTTCTCATCATCCAGCACCCTTTAACCTAACAAGACTGAAGTCCCTGCCAAGTTTATCAGTGTTCTACGTCAACTTCTCATTAGTAGTGCAGCTATGAGATCATTGTGGTTCCTCAGGTCATTGTGCCCGCGGTGACACACAGGTTGTGTGTGTTAAACCTGCAGCTTAAGCAGTGAGCACTCTGACAAACAGGATGTGACACACTGAACATCAATGTGAAGGGAACACATGGAGGCCCGGCCATTCACATCCATTCCCATCATCCAAAAACTAATACACACCCGTTTCTGGTTGAAAATGCTTCCATTTTCACTCACTATGAGTTTTTAAAAATAAGAAAAAGTCAACATTGTGTGAGGTTGAATGATAAAAATATTTGTATTTTCCTCTCTTCAAATACTAGAGTATCTTGAATCATACAGGGGTTTTCCTCAGTCTTTGCTGTGAGTACTGCACTAGACGTACAGTATACCAGATCTGGTCTCGGGAATGGCTATCTCCACTGAGTTAGGTAAATCTGCTCATAGTTTTTTGGCACCTGACTTGTGGAATGATCTCCAAGGCTCTCTAAAGTTGGATGAATTGGTGCCTCTATGGCAATTCAAAAGGCTGATTGAGGACCTTTTTACTGAAGATTGTGTTTGTTTTCGATGATTGTGTTTTGCTTTTAGTGTATTGATGTGAATATTAATGTATATAGCGTATATTGATGTGTTTGGTGGGTATACAGGGCTCATCTGAGAAAGAGACCTTGCTTAAATAAAAATACAAAAAACACAGCTGATACACTTTCAAAGTGTGACCCATCTGCCATTATAGTCACTGCCCCAAAGACAGACACCATGCACAGTGCACGGAACACGTACCGAATTGTCTCCCCAGTAGCAAGGTAGTTAACCCCCAACAACAACTGCTCCCCGGGCGCCGATGACGAGGACGTTGATTAAGGCAGCTCCCCACACCTCTCTGATTCAGAGGGGTTGTGTTAAATGCGGAACATACATTTCAGTTGAATGCATTCAGTTGTGCAACTGACTATGTATCCCGTTTCCTTATCATCCCTTTTCCTCTCCATGGTTAACGTACGGGATGGAAAGGGCATTTACACTCAGGACTGTGTGTAAGGAACACATTACTGCATTTGGGATGCACACTGAACCGTGGCATCTATGGCAGGTTGTGCGTTCTCTAAAGGCGTTATTTGATGTCTGTATTGTACTTGACCAAAAAGTCTTACTTCCTCCTTTTAGCAGCAGTGAGACTATTGCACATTACTCAACTTTCACATGAATATTGTCATTTCTTCGCTTTATGAATCATCAAACTCAAAGTTGTGTAAATGCAAGAAGACACATAGGACTTTGTATTTAGTTGTACTGGTGACATTCACTTTCTGAGAAGTTGACTTGCCAGTCTAAAGGTGGAAGCACGAGATTCGTCTCAGGATGTTGCCATGGCACACATCTTCACCATGGTAATACCATGGTAAACAGTCTGAATGTCTGGGTGTGGTCGAGACACACTGAGGGCCGTAGATACAGCTAGTGGAAATGACAACACTCAGTTTATTCACAAAATAAACTCCACTGAGTAACGGAAAACTATGACATGCTTGGATTCAACTTTCAAACTACCGTACATGAACATGTAACTGACTTCATGTATACTGAACAAAAATATAAACGCAACATGTAAAGTGTTGGTCCCATGTTTCATGAGCTGAAATGAAAGATTCCCGAAATTCTCCATATGCACAAAAAGTTTATTTCTCTCAAATGTTGTGCCCAAATTTGTTTACATCCCTGTTAGTGAGCATTTCACCTTTGCCAAGATAATGCATCCACCTAACAGGTGTGGCATATCAAGAAGCTGATTAAACAGCATGATCATTACACAGGTGCACCTTGTGCTGGGGACAATAAAAGGCCACTCTAAAATGTGCTGTTTTGTCATAAAAACACCACAGATGTCTCAAATTGAGGGAGCGTGCAAGTGGCATGCTGATTGCAGGAATGTCCACCAGTACTGATGCCAGATAACTGAATGTTTATTTCTCTACCATAAGCCACCTACAACTTAGTTTTAGAGGATTTGGCAGTACGTCCAACCGGCCTCACAACCGCAGACCATGTGTAACTACGTCAATCCAGGACCTTCCCATTCGGCTTCTTCACCAGCCACCCGAACAGCTGATAAATTTGTGGGTTTGCACAACCAAGGAATTTCTGCACAAACTGTCAGAAACCGTCTCAGAGAAGCTGACAGACAGCGTGTATGGCGTCGTGTGGGCGAGTGGTTTGCTGATGTCAACGTTGTGAACAGAGTGCCCCATGGCAGTGGGGTTATGTTATGGGTAGGCATAAGCTACGGACAACGAACACAATTGCGTTTTAAATCGATGACAATTTGAATGCACAGACATACCGTGACGAGATCCTGAGGCCAATTTTCGTGCCATTCTGTAACGGGCGTCATATAGGGGAGACCAAGACGCAGCGTGTTGAGTGCTCATCGTTATTTTTTTAATGAAAATAAACACTAGACAAAATAAACAAAATGACAGCCAACAGTTCCGTCAGGTTATACAAACTAAACAGAAAGCAACTACCCACGAAAACACAGGGAAAAACAGGCTGCCTAAGTATGGCTTCCAATCAGAGACAACGATAGACAGCTGCCTCTGATTGGAAACCATACCCGGCCAAAACATAGAAAAACAAAACATAGAATGCCCACCCACCTATCACACCCTGACCTAACTAAACAGAGAAAACACAGCTCTCCTAGGTCAGAGCGTGACACATTCATCTGCCACCATCACCTCATGTTTCAGCATGATAATGCACAATCAACAGCCTGATCAACTCTTTGCGAAGGAGATGTGTCATGCTGCATGAGGCAAATGATGATCACACCAGATGCTGACTGGTTTTCTGATCCACGCCACTACCTTTTTTTTTTTAGGTATCTGTGACCAACAGATGCATATCTGTATTCCCAGTCATGTGAAATCCATAGATTAAGGCCTAATGAATTTATTTCAATTGACTGATTTCCTTATATGAACTGTTACTCAGTAAAATCTTTGAAATTGTTGCATGTTACGTTTATATTTGTTAAGTGTATAACAAAGCCTTTCCATTGTTGGTGGAACATTGGGGCTGCTGGCTGGGCTCACCTGGATCGACCTCCTTCCTGTTTTTGTGGGGGGGGGGAATGGCTGCGGTACCATTGACTGTGGGTCTGTGTCCAGGACATAGTAAAACAAACACTTGGCTTTGGGCTACGCAATCAATGTGTGGGTGTTAAAGGTAATTTAAGGGCAGTGGTTCTGCCTGCCGGCTCCTGTAAACAGGCGTGCCTCCTGTGGGTCGTTACTAAAGCGGAGCTAGATGAGCCGGGATGGAGCCCTGCCCTCCCCACAAGGCCTGTGTCACATTTCAGACTAGACTGTGAAAGCTGCTTCAACCGTCTCAACTAGTGCTGACACACTCAGACTGAAACACACACACACACACGTGTAGCAGTGTGTGAGTAAAATCACTGGGGAAGCTAGAAAAAAAAGCCATTACAGCCTATCTGTTGAGATTGCGTCTATAACCTGATAGTTCATATGCCTTGCGTCCGTGATATATAGGCCTAAAGGCCGAGACAATAGGAAGACAACAGTGGCAGAATAAATTCAAACACACCTTTGTTTCATGACAAAACCGGAGAGCAACCTCTGCCGGGGGAAGTCCACAAAGCATATCGCATGTAACAGTTACACGACTTACAGCATGGTCAAGCAAGTTAATGTTTCCGACATTTTCGAACCACTAAATAACTTTTGATTTACAACCACGGAGTTACCGCATGTCGCAAAGAAAACAGGAGCTGCCTCCACCATCACTATTCCAGCACCATTTCAACTTCATCAAATCACCTCTGCTTAGTCTAATACAGTGACAACTAAAAGATACTCAAAATGATTTAGTCCAGTCAATGTACGCTAAATATGATGTGGCTGTCCATGGCTCTGATTTTTGTGTGTGTGTACGGTCGTGCAAGTAGAAAAAACATGTTGACCCACCCTACTTGCAGTAAAACACCGATGCCATCCTCCTCTCTTTCATGTTGACGAAACGGTCTATCACTCTGTCATACAGTACACGCTTCTAGTTTTGATGTCCTAGGCTACCTGGCTAAAACGCTTGCTTTCACGGGCAAAGTTAGCTAGTTAACGTTAGCCTTCTACATCTAGCTACTTATTGAACTGCCATCCTCTCAGGCCAGGGGCACAGTATAAATGAATGGTGGGATCAGAATTGCCGTGATAATCCAAGGCCAGTACGGAGGATTCAGTAAGTAAAACCCCACAACTTGCTGAGAGACCACTGTGAATCTCTAAACACTAAAACACACCACACACATCTGTGATTTAGTTTAGCCCAGTAAGCCCACCCCCATTCATTCTTGGGATTGGGCATACTTGTCTCTTATTAGATATAAAAACAGATGGGATTAACCGAGGTAATGCAATGCACTCACACAACTTAGCGAGCAGGCCAACCATACTGTTTATAGCTTTGAACATGAGGTAATGAGCAGCAAGCCAGGACTTAAGGGTGAACTATTTTCCTCACCCACTTTGCCAGTCATGTCCCTCTCACATTCTCTTCTTCTAGAAGCAGAGTCTCAGCCCAGGGTAGGCCCTAGAATAGGCCTCTTGCAGGTTTACATCTCACTGACACTAACTCATCTTTATTGCAGTGAGTGACCAAATAAAACATAGATGTATTCTTGGCACCGGGAAAAAGGAGAACTAGCATAGATCGAGTCTATCCTCTACGTTCTCAAACAGCTCTTCAACAGAATAGTACTTCAGGGCTGTGAATTACACTTCAGCCAGTTGAATCAAAAGGTAGAGATTGAAAACCCCTCTCTATACATTGGCTGTCTCCTGGCTGTGTAATGTTAACAGTGTTTGGAGCATCGTTCTAGCTAATGGGTGTATTTAAGCTGTGCTGGAGCGACAGGCTACAGGTGTTTTCACTATGTACCGCAGCTGGAGAATCAAACGCAGCGGTTTATCAGACCTATGCAGCAGACTCACTGCGCGCCCCATGTTTATTACATGAGCTTAACCTCACACACAACTATCCTCACACAGCACAGGACCCTACTCTCTGGTTATTATCTATGCATAGTCACTTTAACTCTACCTACATGTACATATTACCTCAATTACCTCGACTAATCTGTGTCCCCGTACATTGACTCTGTACCAGTACCCCTTGTATATAGCCTCGCTACTGTTACTTTACTGCTGCTCTATAACTATGTTATTTTTATATTTTTTACTTATCTATTTTTTACTTAACCAACAATGCAGTTTTTAGAAAAATAAGTGTTAAGGGCTTGTAAGTAAGCATTTCACTGTAAGGTCTACTACGCCTGTTGTATTCATTGCATGTGACAAATACAATTTGATTTGATAGCTGCTTGATTGGAGAGTGGGTTGGGTTTGTATTGTCATTAAATGAGCACTGATTGCCTAGTATTGTTTGTCAAAGACAGTGTTGCACCATTGTAGGAAAGGGCACTCACTGATCATTTAAATGGGGTTTTGTATGAGAAATGATTTAGATTCACATTGCCAATGGAAATATAAAAATGAGAAATTGACATTTATAAAAGTAGATTACACAACAGTCCTGGTAGGCGACGCCAGCACAGAACATTTCATTTTGATATCATTGTGCCGAGACTGGCATACAGAAGTGTTCCAAAATGGAAGAGTTCATATCACACAAGTGTGTGTTTGTGTGAGTAGAAAATATCATTGATGCAGTATGTCATTATTTGAACTATATTTGATTGCTTGCATCGAACAAGTCCAGGTTTTCTCCAAATTTCCAAATGAATATAGTGGAAGCTTCCTGACATCCAGGACCTATACATATACATATATATATATACATATACACACATACATACTAGGCGGTGTCAGAGGAAGGCCCAAAGAATTATCAGAGACTCCAGTCACCCAAGTCATAGACTGTTCTCTCTGCTACCGCACGGCAAGTGGTACCGGAGCGCCAAGTCTAGGTCCAAAAGGCTCCTTAACAGCTTCTACCCCCAAGCCATAAGACTGCTGAACAATTCATCAAAAGGCCACCCGGACTATTTACAATGACCCCCCCTTTGTTTTTACAGTGCTGTTACTCACTGTTTATTATCTATGCATAGTCACTTTACAAATTACCTCAACTAACCTGTACCCCCGCACATAGACTCGGTACCGGTACCCCCTGTATATAGCCTCGTTATTATGATGTAATTTTCTTGTGTTACTTTCTTATTTTATTTATGTTTTCCCTTTAGTTTATTTAGTAAATATTTTCTTAACTCTATTTCTTGAACTGCATTGTTGGTTGAGGGCTTGTAAGTAAGCATTTCACGGTGAAGTCTACACCTGTTGTATTCGGCGCATGTGACAAATAACATTTGATTTAATTTGATTTATTGTGTTTGTCCACTCTTCACATATTCCACCTTGTTCTAAAATCTTTATTCCACTAAGATACAGGTTCATTATCTTCTCATTGTCTCACTTTCAAACGGTGGTAGTAAACACACCAGCCAACCATGTGTTCTTGATTAAACAGGTCCTATGTGGCCTCATGTGGAACAATGCACTGGTCAGAATGACCCACTGTGTGGAGCATTTTTATTGCCCTCAGTGATGTGCACCTTCCAGCCTTGGATTGACCACAAAGATGGCAGTGTTACAGTCTGCATCCAGATGAGCACCAACAGATCTTGCTGACAAACAAAACAGAGGACATGTTTGATGAGGCCTGCAACTTCTAAACCACATGTGAAGAGCAACATTATGCGGTCAAAAAAGGAAAATCAGGCGTGTGGGTGAGACAAAGACCTTAGATTGAAACAGTTGCAGCCAATGTGGAAATGCGTGGAGATTGGTTGGCCACGTGTAACGGGTAAGGAGGCTCGCGAGACACTTTCTGTTTCCTGTGAGCCACGGAGAACCCATGTGACAAGAGATGCCACATCTTCTAGCAGTATCCTGTCAACAGTCTGAACCACATCTATAAGCGCCACAGAGCTCTTAGTAAGACCAGTAGGAGAATATCTGGATTTTAGTGCCTTAAAATTGGCTGGTGGAATGGAAAGTTTCAGGGACAAGGAGGCTGAGATAGAAAATAATATTTACAGATGACACAACTCAGGAGGACGGTTTCCTGTTAAAACACTTACATGATACTAATAGGCCTACGTGTGGGGGACAATGTCCTCAGTTCATTTACCAAGTCATAGGCCTACTACACTTGAAGCTTCAAATACAAACCAACTTTTCATTTAAACTACCATTTACATTTGCTTTGTCCTGTGGCACAGCATCCTACCATTATATAGGCAAAGAGCGGAGTATGAACAATTGTGTGCACTCTAAAACCTAAAAGCATTCTTCGGCTGTCCCCCTAGGATAAGCCTTTGAAGAACCCTTTTTGGTTCCAGGTAGAACCGCTTTGACTCCCATGTAGAAACCTTTCCACAGAGTTTTACATGGAACTCAAAAGGGTTCTACCTGGAACCAAAAAGGGTTATGCTATGGGGACAGCCAAATAACCCTTTTTATATATGTGTGTGTTTGTGTGTTTTAACAGGAAAAGGTCCCGTCTAAAACCTCATGTAGAAAGGAAACCAGGCCTGTGTCTGCTAAATAAACACCAGATGAATCAGAACTCACTGGAGTCTATCTGAACTGGGGAAAACAGGACAAGCAGAGAAATAAGTATAGCCTATTTTCATTGGGCCACCGTGCAAAAGAGGGAGGTCAAATACTTAACCCATAATAATCCTATTCATACAGAAGTGATTGCAATTTCAGATTATGTGATGTTTATCTGATCTATCAATGTAATTTTGTCAGTTTTCTGTATGTTCATGTTTTTATTGTAGCCTACCCCTGCCTGAAATTACATGAAAAAAATCCTAAAAAGTAGACAATAAATAATATAGCATGACACGCAAATTGAATATGTAGCAAAATAACATAATATCAATAATTTAGACCTATTGAGCAGTAAAATTGAATTCTGGCTTAATTCAATTCACAATGGAAACACTAACAATTTACCTGCTAACAAGAACGTCGGCAAAAGGAAGCAGTAGAGCAGTCCACATACCACCTGAAGCTCCATGAGGTCGCGTCCCAAATGCACTGCTTAACTCCAGTCTACAGTCCCGCTGACATTCCTCGACGGAACGTTACATTCCACACAATCAATTTTAATAAACTCAGTCCGCAATAACTGTTCATGGTTTTAAAACAGTCTTTTGAACCGAGAAAATAAAGCGGTGCGGTCATTCCACTAGGCAGACATATGACTTCCAAAAGTAAACTTTTTCAAGTTTCCAGAGTGATGGACCAATGAAATCTATTGCGGTTCTTGTTCTGTAAATCCACAAGACATCTTCACCTCCTCACAATGCGGGGATATAAAATGTATTCTCACGAAATTGTAAACAAAACGAACTACCAGCTCTCCCGTATAGAAACAACTCTCCTCTCTTGCCGCCCCTTGGACTGAATATTCCCTGTAAAGCAATATCTTCCTGGAAAAAGTGATTCACCAGTAGGCCTACTGCAACAGATGAACTGTTCTTTCAGTCGCTGTAAATCCAATTCACTCTCACTGGGTTGGCACTTCCTCTGAATGTTTTCTCTCTCTTCATAACCTAACTAACTATTTTAATGTGTGTTTTCGAAAGCAACCTGTCCACGTGGAAGACTATCCCACAAGCATACCCAATTAATGTACGGTCATTTCGAAAGAAACGAATTCACTGTCAAACTATTCAGCTATTCTATATCATAGTTAACGCATGTTTGAACATATCTCACTGACAGCACCATCGCCTGCGATTTTCCTACTTGAGCACATCGTCGTTTTGCGTTGACACATGACACTTACAAACTTTAGCCTATGACAGGAAATTATAGGTGAAATATTGCTATGTGACACTCCTACCCTACCATAACTGCGTAGTAAAACCAGTATCCTATGAATTTGAGATTATACACCCGAAAACTCGTACTCGGTAATCTTTTGAAGAAGTTTCAAACTACTGTAACCTGCTTGAAATTGCTTCTACAATCTTCTAAATAAATATTGTCTGGTAAATCATTAGCGTCATCTAGCGGTACACCAAGCCCAACTCATCACTCTCACACTCACATCAAGAAAACCCTCTTCAAATAATTTCCATAAAAAAAGAGGAAGCAGTCAGATAGTCACACTACTTAACTCATAGACATCCAGAATGCTTGACCTACAATAATCTCAAAAGTACATGGCCAGATAGGAAACCATCACCAACTCAAAATATAGAAATAACATAGCATTGACCTACCGTACAATAAAAATTACACATTTTCACTGCATGCAGATACAAATTATACACGAAGGAAACTAGTAAAAAGAAGAAAAAAAAGCAACCACCTTTGCACATGAAAACACAGAATCCTACTCATTACAGCAACTGGCTCACGTGGTAATGTCTAGATGCGATACAGCTTTTGTCAAATTGATGTAATTTTTTTTTTATAATAATACGTTTTTGCATTTTAGCTAACCCTAACTCCTTTCCTTTCCTAACCTTAACCTAAATCTCCTAACCTACTTTAATGCTCCTAACATGCTGCGCAAATTATCCTAAACCTGCTACGAAAAGTCCATTTTGACAAAAGCAGTATCTCTTCTAGACATAAACGGCTCAAATCAAATGCAATCAACGCTAATCAGGAATAAAATCCCATCAATCACACAATCGTTTCTAAACTACCTACTGCACTGTCTTTGACACAGCCTTATCACAACTGATTCGTTCAAAAGAGCTGATACACTGGCCAATCACTAAACACATCTATTTGAAACGGGGCGGGAGGAGGCTTGGGAAGGTCACGTGTCCATTTCGAGCGAAAGCGTGTTGACGTTCCGGTCATAGAGACTTTGATCAGGTCTGCATATATACATCGGTGGCTCAAGCTGCTGAGTTGGACTTTATTTATCGTTTGGTCATTCGTATTTCCTGACCAGAAGAGAATTGTGTGGTTCTAGATTGACATCATTATGTCTCAGGCGCGGGTCACCGATTTTTACGTCCAGAGAAAGAAAGATGCTGGTGGGGCTGCGCATGGTGATGGCAATACAACCCAAGTTGTATTGCCATCAAGTAATCCCAGCACAATATCAACTCGGTCGAAAAGCAAGAATGCGGCATCTACAACAAATGTTATGATAAAGACTTCAAAATCCACATGTTCTGAAAACAGTGTACAAGAGGAGTTTTGGAGGGTTATTGACGAGGCGACTTCGGTCGATAATGTGGAGAGAGTGTCTGCTGTGCTGGCGAGGACCGACTCGGAAAAACAAACAGTTTTCCCCAGCCCTCGAACTCCCAAGAGGACCTCTGCAGATGCTGAGTTCGATATTGGATCAACTGTATTTACAACCACTGCTGACCATATCATCGCAAAGAAGCGTCTTCGGATCGGGGCCAAAAAACATTCCATCGCTGCAGGGACAAGTCCTGGGCGGTTTAAAGTTGTACCGAAGTCTGTCAGGAAGAAATTGATTCTCTTCAAAGACGACGAAAAGGTAATGTTGGCTTAATAATGGCGTATTTTCGTAGGCCGCCATGGGGTCATTTTAATGTTTATATTTTTATAAACTGCGTAAATTAAGGTGTGTGTGTGTGTGTGTGTGTGTGTGTGTGGTAAACACAGGCTTAGATCTCATAACTACGTGTTCTAAGACAATCTTCATCAAAATAACGTCACTTTTACGTAGGCTAATCAAAACAAGTACAACGGCTTAATAAAGGTCATGTTAACTGACTGATATTATAGTCATAAGCTAGACACAACAGATTTCACAACAATTCATTTTTATTTTCCTAGTTTGGCTAGGCTAGGCTAGGCTAAATAATTTGAAGACATTGAAGGGGGCTGAATATTTACAAGTCACAACTTAACCTTTTCTCTTTTTTTTTTAGGAAACCCACCCTGTGGTTAAAGATGTCCCGCAGGTACCCTATTCACTACCTGTTGATAAAGAATCAAAGAATTTAGTCAATCGCAGTGCCAACCATTCTCCAACGGGCAAACCACATGTTCAGGGCAGCTCAACCCCAAAAGAGGGGCACAAGGTACAGTATTGTTAGTGGCTTATGCTTTCACCTCTGCTCTTCGCTCTTATGTCTACACACCTGGCCAAAATTCAATTCTATGGGAGAATGTTTCATTTTATCCTCTCAAGTTACTCCTTAGTCATACCATAATGGACAGCATCCTCACATGTTTCAATGGCACTGATTTTTAATATATATAGTTTTTTAAATGTTTCTTTCTACCACATCAGACTTTCTCCAAAGAGGATGCTGCGGCACTCAAGTTCCAACTTCAGAAGATCAAGGACCAGACACGGGAAGCTGAGAACCTGCCCTCTACGGCCCCAGAGTCTACTGCCCCAGACCTGAAGACAAAGCTAGCCCGTGTCAAAGAGCTTGCTGCTAAGGCACAACACCGGAAGGAGGAGAGGTTGGCAGAGGCCAGATCTACTGAGGAAAATAATCGCCCAAAAACCGAGGATGGGTGAGGATGAAACAATTATTTCAATTATAGACATCCTTCAATTCAGCCAGGGTGGGTGAAGCTCAAAATAGTGACATTTAATGCAAATGTTTCTGCCACCTTTTTTAGGGGTCTTTGTTGGGAAACAGTGTTATTTGAAAAGAGGCTGCTGTAGTGGCTTTGACTATTACTCATCCTTTGTCCTGATCTGTAATATGCTCTTTTTCAGAGATAAGCTCCCAGCCTATCAGCGGTACCATACTCTTGCCCAGGATGCTCCCCCTGGCCTCACCCTACCCTTCAAGTACAAACTGCTTGCTGGAATGTTCCGTAGCATGGACACCATAGTGGGAATGCTTTTCAACCGCTCAGAGACTGTTACCTTTGCCAAAGTGAAGCAGGGTGTCCAGGACATGATGCACAAGTATGGAGCAAACTACAGTTGTCTAATTGGGTAATTAGTAGAAATCCATGGGAAGGAGCAACAGAAATATTCATTACTTTTTATTTCACAGGCGTTTTGAAGAGACCCATGTGGGCCAGATTATGACGGTCTATCCTACTGCCTACCATTTCCGCCAGGAGAGAAACATTCCTACCTTCAGTGCTACAGTGAAGAAGTCTAGCTACCAGCTCACAGTGGAGCCTGTCATTGAAGCTGGTGAGGGGATGGTCTCATGATGCTTTGTATTCTTTCAACACAGATGAGTGTATTTTAAATAACTGCTGATCTGAGTCTCTCTTAATGTCTGTTTTTGTTCCTCAGATAAGAGCAAGGCAGTGCTGGCTGCTTCCCGCCTGTTAGAGAGGCGAAGTATCTTCCATCAAAACCTTGTCAGCATTGTGAAAGGGCATCACAAGGTAGGCACCATTTATGAGAGAATATTCTCTAGCTGTATACTTTGAGTTGACCTGACTTGGTAACCAATCTGCATATGTTGTCTTTAGGCGTTCCTTGCCAAGTTGAATCCTCCTATTAGAGTCCCAGATGACAAGCTTACCCGCTGGCACCCTCGCTTCAATGTGGATGAGGTGCCCAATGTCCTGCCCGGTGAGCTGCCCCAGCCCCCACAGGGAGCTGAGAAGCTAACCACTGCCCAGGAGGTTCTGGACAAGGCCCGCTCCATGATGACCCCTAAGGTACTTACTGACCTGTCTGTCTTAAATTCTGCTCTACACATCCAACCCTTAACACACACACAGTCAATGCTGCTGTTTTATCTATATAACATCATCTGTGTGATGAAGACACTATCCACTTTATACTTGTAAAAAGTCATACTGGACATGGCACATTCATAATTTATATTGTGTACTTCCATTTTATTGCACTGTTGCAGGAGCTTGCAAGTAAGCATTTCACTGCATATATTATACTTGCTGTAGACTCTGTACGTGCTGAATAAACCTTGATTTGATTGGGCATTAGTTTGATGGGCATTCATTTCAATAGCATTGTTTGGTATTCATTTTGCTTTTTCTAGATGGAGAAAGCGCTGGCCAACGTGGTTCTGAAGACCGCAGAGATGGTCTGTGTAAAAGAGCAAGGGCCTGTTCCACAAACTCCCGTAGCTCCTGCTGAAACTCACAGTGCCCTCAAAGGGGTGTCTCAGTCCCTGCTGGAGAGGGTAGGTCACCCTGCTGTTTGACTTAGGACACAAATGTCTGTATGTAGTAGTGTGCCCTATGCAGTGAGGACTGGGACTGACCCCTCTCTTTTGTTGTAGATCCGAGCAAAGGAGGCTCAGAAGCTCCAAGCTGCCATGACCCGGAACCCTCAGCAGGAGGAGCGCCTTGTGATGATGTCACGGCTGGGAGAGCTGGCTCGGATCCTGCGTAACGTCTTTGTGGCAGAGATGAAACCCGCACTGATCATGGAGGTGGCCTGTAACCGGATGATCTCTAGTTACCGCTCTGCCATGAACACAGGTGAGTCATCTGAAGAAATGCCTGATATGAAATCCTAGATTTTTAACTTTTAAAAACAGCCATTGGTTTTCAGTGCATTCGTTTAAACATTGACTTTTTTTTTTTAGGTGATATGGAGCTACACCTTCGCCTGCTGGCAGAACTGACTCCTGAATGGCTTACCATTCACACAATTAGAAAGGACTTTTATCTCAAGTTGGACAAGACCATGGACCTGAATGTGGTACTGGAGAAGCTGAAGCAGAAGACCAAAGAGGAAGAAAGGCTTTGAAGGTTAAAAGCTTCCCTGTGGCTCAGTTGGTAGAGCATGGTGTTTGCAACGCCAGCATGGTGTGTGCAACACCAGGGTTGTGGGTTCGATTCCCACGGGGGGCCAGTACAATTTTTTTTATTGAAATGTATGCATTCACTACAGTAAGTCGCTCTGGATAAGAGCATCTGCTAAATGACAAAAAAACATTTTTTTAAAAAGCTATGATTTTTCAATGTGTAATTTGAATAGAGACATATTGGCCTTTGTGTGTGCGCGCATATATATATATATATATATATGCAATTTGTGACTTCAAGTCTTTGATTATTGTACAATGCATGGCTGGTTTTTAAAGCAAGTAAAATAACTTGTACCAATTCAATAACCATGTAATTTTTGTATAGATTAACACTGTGCAATGATTTTGTCAATTCTAACACTGACTCATTGTGGGTGGTTTTACAGTTGAGACCGTTTCTGGTTGATTAGGTAGTATGACACCATTGTCTTACTTCTGTAATAAAACCTTTCTAGTTACTCTTGTCAAACTGCCTTTTTTGCTTGCACAGATTTCCATCAAGCAGGTTCTTATTCTATAGTGCACATGTTTCTGCAATGTGAACAGTTCATTTTTATTCAGCAGAAGTTTGAAACAATTAATCAGTCATGGTGAAACAAGTATACTGACAAAATGACTAGCAATTGCACCAGTACACAACAGAAGGCATCTTTAGACATTGATTCTTATTGCATATAAATGAGGGCTAGCACAACTAATTAACAGCACATTGATGGGTACACACAGATGGTCTATATTGACAAGAAAGCTGTGACTGATCAAACAATAAATGCCAATAAGGCAGATATGCGTGCAAAACTTAAGTTTTTCTCAAAGTTGTCAGTGACACATTTAGATCATTTTACCAGTTAAATTGGCTGAGAACACATTCTCATGTACAGCACCGACCTAGAGGAGGATAAATGAGCCAATTGGAAGCTGGGGATGATTTGGTGACCATGGTGTGAAGGCCAGATTGGGAATTTAGCCAGGCCACCAGGGTTAACACCCAACTAACGATAAGTGCCATGTGCTCTTTAGTGACCAGAGTCAGGACACCTGTTTAACGTCCCACACGAAAGACTGCACCCTACACTGCCCTGGGGCATTGGGATATGTTTTAAGACCAGAGGAAAAAGTGCCTCCTACTGGCCCTCCAACACCACTTCCAGCAGCACCTGGTCACCCATTCAGGGACAACCCTGCATAGCTTCAGAGGCAAGCCAGCCAGCTGGCACTTCCTTTTGGCTATTTATTATTTTATTTCTCTCATCTACACCTCGTTGAGGGTCAGTATTTTGAACCAATGTAAGAATAAAGTGGCTTTTCAATTGAACATTGTTATCAAAAAAGCCTCACGTAATTTGACAAGAGTTCCATACAAAAAGGGTTCATCTCACGTGGACCGATTTTGGGAAGAGAGAATCCTCTCGCTTCACCTCTCTCTATGCTACTCTTCCTGCTTTCGCCAGTCCACCCATTATGCCATCATTGACTTGAACGGGGACACCCATTCTATTCATATGACTGCACGTGGAGGAGAGGAGAAAAATGTGTAAAAATATTTTTGTTGTTGCTGCTATTCCAACAGCTATTACAGTGACCGTGGTCATTTGGCTGGCCAAATAGTCTTCCAAAATTCCAGAACCGTCACAGACGTACTATGTATACTTATAAAATGAATGCCATTTGCTTTATAGTGCGTCTCCATCACAATTCATTACAGTTGGGTAGGAACTGTAAGACAGTAAACTGCATCAAAGTAGTGCGTTCTAAACCATACTGAATGGAACACTTGGAATTGTTTTGACCTCAATACTGCACCAGGGAGAAGAGGGTATTTGGCTTCAGCTTTTCAACCCCGTTGAGCTCTTTGAGCTCAATGACCACCATGCAGCCCATAACCTCTGCATTCTGTTTCTTCATGAGCTCACAGGCAGCATACATGGTTCCTGACAAACAGTAGAGAGAGTTAGGTGGAGTACTACTGAGTAATATGGAGGCATTGTCATCGACACTGGTCTCAAAACAAAGACGGGTAATGCTAATGAAACACAGTTCCCTTAAATCAATTTATATTTTTATCTGTCATACTGTCCACTTATTTGTACAAAATACACCCAATGAACAGTGAAATGCCTCACCTCCAGTGGCTAGTAGATCATCGATGAGAAGCACTTTCTCTCCTGGAGCCACTGCATCCTCCTGGACCTCAACCGCGGCCTGATGAAGGAATATTCATTGAAAAGGAACGCTATAAACAAATAGCAGGTTCCAATACATAATATGTACTTTTCAGAGGCTTGGAGCTGTGATATGAATGAACAGAAAGGTGTAGGAGGTAATACAGCGGTCATCATCAGCCAATTTCACCTCTCCATACTCCAGTTTGTATGCCACAGACACTGTAGGCCCTGGGAGCTTTCCCTTCTTCCGGACCAGCACAAATCCCACTCCTAACCTCTGGGCTAGAAGGGGTCCGAAGAGAAATCCCCGGGCATCCAGACCTAAAGGACATAGATCACGCTGTTAGAACAAAGTGACCATCCACGGTGTTGAAGGAAATGTGGTTAAATGACAGCTGCAACCTTCAATGAGCTCAGAATTGCCTAATTCCCAGACAGCAAGAGAACTGGGGAGCTGCATGGTGTCCTCAGTGACACATGCACCAGTCCCATTGCTTCTCATGTTAATGTTCCTCAGGAGCTGCATTTGACAGTGACTGCTTTTACACAGGCAGCCCAGTTCTGATATTTTATCCACCAATTGTTCTTAATCACATCAGATCTTTCTCAGAGCTGATCTGATTGGCCAAAAGACCAAATTGGGCTGCCTGTCTAAACGCAGCCATGGGGATGACTCACCGACAATCAGTTCTACTTGGGGATGAGTCTGCCTCACATGTTCCTCAAAAAGATCGATGACTGCGGTCAATGCACCCGGGTCTTTGAGAATTGGACAGATGTCTCTGTGTGACACACAAAAATATCATTCACATTAGCTGTTGAAATAAATATTCTAACTAGCCATCTCGTAAAATGTATCTTCTATCGAGCATTTCAACATAGCTAGCTAGCTACTACAAAATAGTATTACACGCATGCACGTTATTTAGAACAGAACGCTAGCATTGCAAAGATGGCTAGCTATCTAACTCGCCACATGACTGTAACGCTAGGTGTATCGCGATAATCTATCATTCACTACCTACCTGAAAAGTATTCCTTTGCTTGGGAAATCAGGAAAATGTTTTATGTGTTTGGTGACCAAATCTAATTTAGCTTCTCTCGCGTGGAGTGCCATGGCTAACTGAGCGTTAACTTCCTGTGGAATCGTCTGTGTGGACGTAGACTTTGAGGCAAAAGGTCAGATTGCCTGGTAGTCATGCGATAAAATCCGGGTCGTCACTAGTTACCACAGCCACAAACTCAGCCTATTTGTACAATGTATCTTCTTAAAATCAGACGTTGAACCTAACCACACTGCTGACCGTATGGCTAACCTTAAATTAAAAGCAAATTGTAGCTATGCTATCTAGTGGAAACCCCAAACCCGTGCTGTTCGTTGACTTCGAGACATCGATTGGGTATTCACTAGATTCCCCAGCCACAAAGTCAGAATAAACTGCCTTTATCGTAAAAATGTATGACAACAAAAATGTGCTTTTTGGTCGTCATTTAAGTTTAGGGTTAGACATACGGTTAGCAGTGTGGTTAAGGTTAGGTTTAAAAATAAAACATCTATATATACACACTGTAAAAATAGGCGGGATTTGGCTATAATATAATTGTCATCAATAATAATTCTATTCATATTCCTCTCATAATAGTGAGAGGAATGCCGAGGCGTCCCCCAAGTAGGTGCTTCACAGGGTGGAAGAGAATTCCAGTGGCTATAAAACTCGGGCTGGTTCAGACTTGCCCTGTACAAGATCATCAGCAGACTTCATCACCATCATTTACCACCGTCTGACCAGTTCCCTCCGCTCAAGCCCCGAACTGACCCTCTCCATCTGCAAAGTCTTGACCTCTATTGGTTGATCTGTCATGATATATTGCTTGTTTATTTGTTTGTTTTTTGTTTACGAAGCGATTTCTATTATAAAAAGCGCTCGAAGTTTTATAAATTATTATTATTATGACTTTGTGACTGTGGAAGCAAGTGACGACCCATCGATTGACGCAGAAATCTTCAATCTGCCGCCCACTAGAAAACATCTGTTAATAACATTTTGAAAAACGTTGCATAAAAATGAAACATTGTTTTATTCTAGTTAAAACAGTTTGTTGTCGTTGTTGCCCTATTTCAATGTCGTCCACAATAGTGCATAAGTAAGTAAGTAACGAGAGATAAAACATCTACAGAGATGGCATCATTAAAAAAAAGCTATTGCAAATCAGCTTCATTCAATTAATAATCATATGGTACCCAGAAAGCATTCATCACATTTTTAACGTTCACCATTCAAACCATATGTTGTTCTGTTTCAACATTACAAGTTAAAAACCGAATAGAAATTCAAGTTGAATTCCTGAAAATGGCTCTTGATCAAGGCAGCATCTTCGCTGACATCCTCCCTTTTCCCAGGGTGGCGCTGAAACAGATAGCTAATGCGGCCAGTCACACTTCCACGGCTGTGACTTGGGGGATTTTCCTAACTTTTCACATCCTGGAGGTGCCCAGTTCTGTCAGTGAAAGAAACCACAGAAAACATTCTTACACATTCATTCAGTTGAGCTGAACATTATTAAAATGATGTTCTCCAAGGAAACCGCATGGGGGAGCTGCTGCTACACTAGTGATACACAGATCTCAGAATCATGGACAAACTGCTTTAGCAATGAGCATACAAAGCAATGATCCTTTTTAGCTGTTTTGTAAAAACCCAAACCAATGAGACAGACACTCCCTATTTTTTCCAAAAGCAGCTAAAACCCACAGGAACAGTTGCTGAGACAAAAGGTCCAAGAATCACGCTGCTGTGTTTTTCCACAAATAACAATAAGATAGTCTATTATTTTACAAACAAAGGGAAAGAAAATAACTCTGGTAAACAAATCTGAAATTGTGCCCACATAGTTTACTGAAAGCATTCAGCATTCTAAAAAGATAAAGGAAATGAGAAAAGGCGCCACTACAGCAAGATCTTAATCAATTTCTTTTCGAAAATCATTTTCTTTGAGAAAGAACACACAAGTCAGAGATGTTAACACTGAAAACAAAAGCCACAGAACAATACTTTGAAACAAAATGTATTATATCAAACAAGTTAAAGGAGGCTACATGGGGAATGGACATTCTGTGTAGTATTTATCTTACCATGACAGCCATGTCACACATATTGAGCTGGGCCACACCCGGTACCAAACCCTTCTTATACTTCCCCACCACTGCTGTGATCCAACTCAGTGCATCCTGGTACTCCTTAGTCACAACACTGCAGAGAAACACACAGGCGTAAGTAGTTGTGCAAAACACTCACCACACATACAGCACACCGATGGCGTAGTTATACAATTTAACACAGAGAATAGATGTCAGTCACAGCACATAGACAGATGACAGAAGGTCACTGCTCACACAAATGCACATTCGCACACAAACACAGCAGGCCTACAATATAGATCAGTGTAAAACAATCTCTGTATGATTAGTAAAACATTTTTCATAAATCAGTTTCATAAATCTGCAGATTAGTCTTCCATGTGCTGTACAGCCTAAAATGACTATCTATTATCATTGTATGACACCTGCCTGCCTTTAAACAACTGATATAATCCATAGCGAATGTACACTAATGACTGAAACAGTTTAAAGCCGACAAGCTTAACTCATATGAGAGCCTTTTGACAGCATACGCACGCACGTGCACACCCCCCCCCCCCCACTTTGGGGAGCCCTCTCAGCAGGATTGGCCATGTTCCCCATCCCCTGTCTCTCAATTATTCTTGTTGGACACGGCGGAGCACCTCTGTGCATTATTATATTCAGTGTGTAAAACGCAGAGGCCCTGAAGTGTTTCAAAGGAACACTGCTCTGTCTGCTCTCAATAGGACCTGTAGGGTTAATGGGCTCTCTGTGTTTGGGGGGAGTGGGCGGCTGGTGGCGCGACACGTGGATAGACAAATATCACCAGTGCAATTACACCCATAATACAGTCGCAAGCAGCACCTGTGCCAGCTCCGCCCCCGCCCCTCCCCAAAGCCAGCTCTCTGATTGGCCCCTGGGGAGGGTGTGCGTGAGGTGAAGTGTCAATTAGTGTAATAACCCCAGGCCCTGTCCGGCTCACACCGCCTATCCCCTCTACCTCCCCAAACTCCTTCTCCACCTCCCCTCCTCCTTCTCCACCTCCCCTCCATCTCCCCCCTCCCCACCTCCACCTCCCCTCAACATCCCAGAGGGCAGTGGGGCTTCTGACACACAATAGCACCTGCTCCCCTATTCCTCAGCCATGTGCTACTCCTATATTCACACCCTCTGCTCTCCCAGCATCACTACTCTACTGCCCCAGTGTTCCCCACCACAACTCATCCTTTAGGTTCTTAACAAGGCCATGGCGGTCTAAACTTACCATCTGCTCTCCGCCTTGGCTTGGTGGTTATTTCTTATGGTTGTGTGGTGACGCAATACTGTGCAATGACCCAGAATCACAACATACCACGGCCTTGATCATATCTTTAATGAGTAAAGGTTTCTATAGAAACAAGTGTTTCATTTCAGATTAAATTTGACTATGTATGTATTTGAAATCACAAATTCCGCTTCATGGACCAAAGACAATATCTTGATCAAAATGATGGAGATTTCATTACCATCCTATCTGTTCTCTGCTCTGTATTGATCACTGTGATTCGTTTTCAGATAACTTCTGAAGCTGCTTTATCTCACTAAATATTAGAACCATACATCAGAGCCAGACCAAACACAGTGTGCAACACAGGCGGCTGGTGGCACCTTATTTGGGGAGGAAAGGCTAATAGTAATGGCTGGAACGGAATCACGGAATGGTATCAAACTCATCAAACACATGGTGGTTTCCATGTGTTTGACACCATTCCATTGACTCCATTCCAGCCATTATTATGAGCCGTCCTCCCCTCAGCAGCTTCGTGTGGTGCGGAAAGTGTACACTCAGCCCTTTTTGTGTCAACAGACTGTTCTTTGTCTATGCATTGAGCACCCTAACCCTAAAAATATATAGATAAAAACACATGTATTTCTCTACTCCATCTCCACAAATAAACAAAGAAAACTCCAGTCAGCACAGCCTCATTATCATTACTATAACCCTTAGCCCACTGGTGTTAAAGCAAAAACTGGAATAATAATAACGCTGCATGCAAATGAACTCTTTTGATTTATAATGCATGACACCCAGGGGGAAGGCGGTATTGCTCTGGTGTGTCACCACACTCTGATTAGTGATTCATAACCCCACTGGTAGAGCGAACACACACACACACGCACACACACGCACGCACGCACGCACGCACACAGCAGCAGGCATCAAGCAGAGGGAATTGAAGAGACAATCAAATACCTTTGCCCTTTCTCCTCCTCCTGTGGAAATTGAGCAAATCGGTGAAGACTATTGATTGGGGGCTGAAGTGCTAGTCGGCAGCAGATGAGGCCAGAGTGTGCAGGGCTGCCTGCTACATTAGCCCGAGGCTGGCTGGGACTTAAGTGCTCAGCACAGGGTGACGAGGGCCCAGGGGAAGTGAGCCGGAGCAGCAGGAGGCAGGGCTAAGTCTCAGTCCCACTGGGACACAGGCAGGGAGAACTGGGCTGTCTTACTATACACTGGACCCAGTCAGCCACACCTTCCCACTGATCTACAACCACAGGAGGAGTCATCTACCACACCAATAGAAGAGGACCAATAAGAACAATTTCATGTGCTCATGTACAGTCTGAAAACGCTTAACAGTAAATAAATGTTTGGTCTAAATCTCACAGCGGTAGAATGCTGATCTCTGTGTGCTTGTGATTGTCTTGTTATTGTATATCAATGAGATAAAGACAAAATATGATATATCCTAATTCAGATATGAATGGAAAAGCATCTTCTGTATTCCCCTGGATTCCTGCAGCAGGTCTCTAGTGAGTGTGTCCATGTATCCTAAGAGGCTGGGACAGTGGAGCGACTGCCCGGGCAACGTGTGTTACTGCTGTAGTATCAGCCTGCCACACAACTGAAGGTATGCGTGCAGACAGGCCCTACATCATCTTAAGTGGCTCTTTAGGTGCAGACAGAGATTAATGACGGCCAGCCGGTCCAGCTGGGTGCCCAAGGAGCACATGGCCAGCAGCCTGCCTGACACACAGACAGGAGAGAGGGAAACAGAGAGAGGGAGGAGATGGGAGGGATGGCAGTTGGGGTGGATGGTGGCTGGGTGTCATTACTGGGGCTGGAGAGATGGGGCTGGAATATTGTGACCTCACGGTCCACCCCAATGACCCCCACCCACTTGGAGAGGGGAGAGGGAACACAGGGTCCTCTCTCCAGGTGCCAAATCAGCTCCTCCTCTCCATAAGTCTGGGACACGGCCAAATAAACGCTTCAACACATTCAACACAACACTGCTATAGATTTTTCTGTTTTTAATTATGCGGATTGAATAGAAGAGAGCAGAGAAGAGATGGGCTGATCAAAAACAACATGAATGTTTAATTATTCCATCTCCCTTCAAGTGAGAAAAGGAGTACGGGGAGATTAAGAGAGGAGAGAGTGATAAAGTGAGAGAGGAAGAAAGAGAGAGAGAGAGAGAGACATATAGAGAGATGGTGAGGGAGGGAGCCAGCCAGAGGGTGTGAAACAGCATGGGGGACAGGAGCTAATCCGACTGAAGAAAACATTAAGGAGAATGAAGACGGATCAGAGAGAAAGCAAGATAATAGGAAATTCTATTCCCTCATCAAATCATTATGGAAACTATATGAATGTATGTCACGCTTTTGTTCATCTCTGAGTGTCTTTGCCAATAAAAAAGTGAAAGGAAAAATGAATACAAAAAAAATATATGTATTTAACATTTATTTAACTAGGAAAGTCAGTTAAAAACAAATTCTTATTTGCAATGACGGCCTACCGGGGAACAGTGGGTTAACTGCCTTGTTCAGGGGCAGAATGACAGATTTGTACCTTGTCAGCTCAGGGATTCGATCCAGCAACCTTTCGGTTACTGGCCCAATGCTCTAACCGCCAGGCTACCTGCCACCGAATAATGGTTCTTTTGTACAATTAAGGCCATTTTTGTCCACATTT
Organism: Salmo trutta; assembly: GCF_901001165.1. Lineage (NCBI taxonomy): Eukaryota > Metazoa > Chordata > Actinopteri > Salmoniformes > Salmonidae > Salmo > Salmo trutta. The sequence goes on from NC_042968.1 coordinate 14,227,031, forward strand.
TTACATCATCACAATTACATTTAATGTATAGAGAAAAATTAAAAGGTATTCTAAATAAAACACCCAACTGTTTTTTACACCACTAAGGGGTCATGTTCGAAGGCACACAAAAGTCCATTAAACAGCACTCCCTCTCGATTTATATGAGAACAATTTGTCTTGCAATTTTAACTTCTAGCAGTGGGTCTGAGGCAAGACAGTGAGCTTCAAAGAGCTATTTGCAATCACAAAGAATAGTGTTTAATCAGCCAGTCTGGGGCTGCAAAGATCAATCTTCAGTCATCACCGCACCTCTTTCCCACAACTGGATCAGTATTGATCCCATAGATTCTGTCCACCAACGTCCCACAACCCCCTCCTCCTCCTCCTCTGCTCGTCTTCTCTTATTTAACCAGAGGCCTGCTGTTTGTTGAGCTGTGTGGAGATTGGCTGACCAACCCCAAGCCCTGTCTATATTTCCCTTGCTTTTCACTTTACGTTCAGTACAATCTAACAGTACACCAGGGAATCTTTGTTTGTTTTAATGAGCACTCACCTGATAGGGTATTTCTCCCCGGGGTCCCGCCCAGGTGGAAGATGAGTGGCTGCATTGTGTGTTCCTGTTGGGTGTGGGTGGTCACGCCTGCCAGCTCTTGGCCTGGACAGAAGTTACTGCCCTGTTAGAGTAGATACACATACACACAATTGATCTTTAGCTTCTAACGCCCACTTCACAGAGGACAATGGAGACTGTTGTGGTAACAGATAACCCATTTCAACTGACCCTGAGAAACTGCCCTTGAAAATAAAATTCAATTAAAAAGACTGTCAATGATGTCCACCTACCGACACTCTCACTGCACACCTGAACCTGATGCCGTCTCTCTGTTTGAAGATATGGAGGAATCTGTCCAAGGGAGCGGAGTGTAGATGTGTACAGTACATGGTGTATAGTGTGTGTGACTATATCTGTTTGGTATATAGTATCACGTCTTCTTCACCTCAAACCTGTCAACCTGTTCTCTCTGCCCTGGGGTTACGGTATGCCTGTGGCTGTTACCCATGTGGCTACTCTATCTGCCAGCCAGAATGTGGGACCGTGGCATGTACGATTGTCCCGCCAACCCCCAAAAGTGTGCAGGCTTGCTCCCCTATACTTTCCTCCCCTCCACCCCTCCTCTGGGGTAGCAGCCTGGCTCTGACAGAGGCTGATTGAGTCACAGCCCCCTCCAGACCCCCTGGGGATACCTCTCAGGTGCCCTTGTGAGCAACACGACTAATATTGAGAGAGCACTCATCTGTAAGGCACTCTACCTACCCCCCTCTGGGACCACAAGCAGTCACGCTCAAAGGAGCACAGGCACGAGCGCACACACACATACCTCACCTCAGTACACTGCATAGCCCACTATGATCCAGCCTTGCCCACATAGTGTCCTGAAGCAGTCTCTGTGCTGTGGTCTTTGAAATGTAAAAGAGCCTAAATCCCTCTGGACTGTGAGAAAGCCCATTTATTTGTTATCCAAGAAGAAGACACAGCAGAACTCCATATCTCCCAGGGTATTAAGAATATAGCAGATCATAAAGCAATGTTCTTTTCAAGATGGAGTAAAGTAGTCAGCATTATAAGAAGAATCAAGGGACATAACATGGAATGCAAAAGTAGCATTTTGGTTTCATATTTTCCTCAAAGAAAAAGATTATATAAAGAGTCCTATTAAACGTATGCTACCCACCAAAGACAAGACCGAGCAGATAACATCAGATACAGACCGTTCCCATTCCCAACACAATATAATACCTCACACCATTACCACACCATCCAACAAGAGCTTTTGATGAAAACCACTTAACCCTGTGAAATGTCTAATTTTGCACATCACCGAATCTGCTGGATTTCACCAGAAAAATGGCTATTAAGCCATAATTGAATTTCAAGTTCAGAAAAGACACACCATCCTTGTTTTATTTTAAATTGAACATAAATAGTAAATACACAACATTACTTACAACTGGTAAGAAAATAATAAGCTTGAATGATGGATCAACATTTCAGCACAATATTCAGACCCGTTTAAAACCGCTTGAAAATAAAGAGTGTTTTTTCTGTGTGATGGATGCTCGGGTGAGATGCTCGGGTCAAGCGTCATTGTAAAGCTCTGAATGCCCGCTGCCCATTCTGGTGAAGAACCGACACATTAACTCTCAGAGTCAGCTTTGGAGACCCTGAGCCTCCCCTTCAAACCATCCTTTCCTCGCAGACACACACATTCACAAACACGCGCACGCACACACACCAATCGATAGGCAACACACAGGCAATCAGACGCCATTATTTGTGAAGTTCCACTCCAGTTCACATGAGCTGATAAAGGAGGCTGCTATTGATTCAGCGGCCCTCTAGGAGAGAGCAATTTAAGCAACCGATGGGGCATAATGCAAACTTGCACGTTTGAAACTGAAGTTTCTGAGGGAGAGGAGCAGGGCACATTTTAAAGGGTGCCGAGAGGAGGAGAGAACACATTCTCACTCCTCAGGGCACAGGAGGGAGGAGTGGGATACTCAGCAGGAGGGGAGAACTCTACACCAGCGACAGCCAGTGCTGATGAATGATAGTACTTTGGTGAAGTGGGGTGTCCTCATTAATATTCATTAGCCACTGATGTACACAACAGCCACTTGATGAGCTGTTTTCAAGATAACACTGACTACTAAATGTGTGTTTTTGGAGAGCACTGTGGATGGCTGGTTGAGGGTGTGGGGAATAGAGAGAGAGAGACAATGAGAGATAAACTACAGTCAGAGAGAGAGAGAGAGAGACAATGAGAGATAAACTACAGTCAGAGAGAGAGAGAGAGAGAGAGAGAGAGAGAGAGAGAGAGAGAGAGAGAGAATGCGAAACATACACTACAGTCACTGAGAGTGACTCACCTGGTTAAACTCCTCCCACGAGTTGCTCCACGTCCAATAGTGGGCCTTGTAAGGCCCAACCCTGACTGCCATCATCTCGTTGCCGCGGTAATAGAAGAGGGGCCTGTTGGGTGTGAAATGGGATTGGTGACTGCTGGATTCCTGTGATAAGCAGCAGCCCTCTCTCAGCTCCAAGCCCCCCCCCCCCCCCCCCCCCCCCCGCTGCACTGCCTGGCCCTCCCTCGCCTCCCCTCCCAGGCTCGCGCCCCACCACCACGCTGCCATGGCCCATCCCATTATGTGCTTGGTGGAACACCTTATCCACCAGGGTGGTCCCTCTCCCTGGGCCCCAGCCAGCAGCCTCCCTACAGGGGGCACCGCCACCGCCTCTCCTAGCTGCGAGTTCTAACCTGTTGATGAGTGTGTTGTTATGGAGGACAGGGCTGAGGTCCAGTCCATCTATGAGCCTGTCGTCTGGAACGCTGAGGCCAGCCACAGACAGACTGGTGCTGAACAGATCCACCACAGTCCCCAGCTGCTGGCTCACCTGGAGATGGGAGAAAGAGTCCTGGTATTGAACCGTAACACACTGGAATTCAAATCCAGATAGAATCACATTGTCTATGGGTGCTGACATGAAAGTTTAACAGCAATTGTTGTAGGAAGTTAGATAGGGCATCCATAGGCGCCAGAACAATGCACAAACTGATCAATTTAAATACAAATCTTAAAAACTTTGTTCCCAAATTACAACTTTATTTGCTTTAATCAATGAATATCCTGTCAAAATGCATGAGCGTCTCCTCCGAAGCTGCAGTGAGTGTCCATGTTAGGATCCTGAACAGCACAGCGCGGCAGCCTTGTGAAGCGCCGTGATCAGAGCAGGGCTGGGGAGCAGAGAGAACTTCTCCTTAGAGCACAGTGATTCACACTACTGGGAGGCTGTGATACACCAGCAGCCTGCAGAGACACCAAGGGATCCCTCTCCATGCATGAAACCCAACACGACAGCACAATGGCAAACAGCGTGCACGCGCCCCCTATGAAAGCTCACCATTACAGCGGATGGGGTGGGGGGGGGGGGGGGGGGCGTGAATCCTGATGATGCAGTTCTCAGTCTCCTCTATAATCTGCGCTCGCAGGTTTATTATAAACCTCACAAACGCCTCTGTAAATTAGGAGAAAAAGGGGAGTGAGGAAAAAGAGAGAAGATGAGGCGCGGGCTAGCGCTAGCTGTTTTATCTCCCTTCCCCAGTCCCTGTGAAAAGCTTTATTTTATTTATGAAACTTTGAACTATTTTCAGATAAAATGCAATTTTTTCACTGTCATCCTTGATCTTCCATTCCATTCTCTCCTGAGCAGCCCTTTGAGGGAGACGGCACGCTCACAATCAGATAGTGCTATCAGCCCAGAGCAGCTGCGCCGCCATGTGCCTCCATGCTCCTATCAGCTGCCTGCACACACACCACCAAAATGAATTCCTTTTTCTCCCGCAGCCACTGCACCAGACAGAAAGGGCCCTGCAACACATTCCATTATCTGCACTCTCACTCTTAACACACACACATGGCATAAAACAAGAGAAATCAAAAAGGACAATTAATGAAGTTGACTACCAGGTAGCACAGGTAACCAGTCTCCTCTATAATCTGCGCTCGCTAAATCCTCCACCAAAAAATGCAAACCATTTAAAAAATATCTAAATAGTTGAAAGAGAACATTTCATTATCTCCCATTTATTTCCATTTACACTTTTCTCCCCATTCAGTACATTTCTTTCTGTATTTTCTCTTTTTGCCAGCCTTTTGTCTGTGTGGTTCTAGGTTAAACCTTGGTGGTAGTTATCTGACGTGGCAGACCTGCTATCCCTGTCTAATGCACTCAGGCTCCGTGTCTCCCAGCTGATAAACACAACAAAAAGGATTGTGACGGTGGCAGCAGCAGCAGCGTTTTGGGGGAAAAGCCCCCCCTTTCCCCCTCCATCCCAGCCAGCCTCATCCCACCGCAGCCCCTCAGTCACCGGGGGAATTTGAACCTGTGCCCGGCTCCCGCCGTCAACCTCATCTCTCTCATTCCAGCACATCTCCCAACATGCTCTCTGTCCCTCAATACTAACAACTAACACTTTCATTAGAGCTACAGTTGAAGTCGGAAGTTTACATACACTTAGGTGGGAGTCATTAAAACTCGTTTTTCAACCACTCCACAAATTTCTTGTTAACAAACTATAGTTTTAGCAAGTCGGTCATTTTTCCAACAATTGTTTACAGACAGATTATTGCACTTATAATTCACTGTATCACAATTCCAGTGGGTCAGAAGTTTACATACACTAAGTTGACTGTTCCTTTAAACAGCTTGGAAAATTCCAGAAAATGATGTCATGGCTTTAGAAGCTTCTGATAGGCTAATTGACATCATTTGAGTCAATTGGAGGTGTACCTGTGGATGTATTTCAAGGCCTACCTTCAAACTCAGTGCCTCTTGCTTGACATCATGGAAAAATCGAAAGAAATCAGCCAAGATCTCAGAAAAAAAAATTGTAGACCTCCACAAGTCTGGTTCATCATTGGGAGCAATTTCCAAACGCCTGAAGGTACCACGTTCATCTGGACAAACAATAGTACGCAAGTATAAACACCATGGGACCAGGCAGCCGTCATACCGCTCAGGAAGGAGACGCCTTCTGTCTCCTAGAGATGAACATACTTTGGTGCGAAAATTGCAAATCAATCCCAGAACAAAAGCAAAGGACCTTGTGAAGATGCTGGAGGAAAAAGGTACAAAAGTATCTATATCCACAGTAAAATGAGCCCTATATCAACATAACCTGAAAGGCCGCTCAGCAAGGAAGAAGCCACTGCTCCAAAACCGCCATAAAAAAAGCCAGACTACGGTTTGCAACTGCACATGGGGACAAAGATCGTACGTTTTGGAGAAATGTCCTCTGGTCTGATGAAACAAAAATAGAACTGTTTGGCCATAATGACCATCGTTATGTTTGGAGGAAAAAGGGGGAGGCTTACAAGCCAAAGAACACCATCCCAACCGTGAAGCACGGGGGTGGCAGCATTATGTTGTGGGGGTGCTTTGCTGCAGGAGGGACTGGTGCACTTCACAAAATAGATGGCATCATGAGGATGGAAAATGATGTGGATATAATGAAGCAACATCTCAAGACATCAGTCAGGAAGTTAAAGCTTGGTCACAAATGGGTCTTCCAAATGGACAATGACCCCAAGCATACTTCCAAAGTTGTGGCAAAATGGCTTAAGGATAACAAAGTCAAGGTATTGGAGTGGCCACAAAGCCCTGACCTCAAACCTATAGAAAATATGTTGGCAGGACTGAAAAAGCGTGTGCGAGCAAGGAGGCCTACAAACCTGACTCAGTTACACCAGCTTTGTCAGGAGGAATGGGCCAAAATTCACCCAACTTATTGTGGGAAGCTTGTGGAAGGCTACCTGAAACATTTGACCCAAGTTAAACAATTTAAAGGCAATGCTACTAAATACTAATTGAGTGTATGTAAACTTCTGACCCACTGGGAATGTGATGAAAGAAATAAAAGCTGAAAAAAATCATTCTCTACTATTATTCTGACATTTCACATTCTTAAAATAAAGTGGTGATCCTAACTGACCTAAGACAGAGAATTTTTACCAGGATGAAATGTCAGGAATTGTGAAAAACTGAGTTTAAATGTATTTGGCTAAGGTGTATGTAAACTTCCGACTTCAACTGTATGTGCAGTTCAGTCACGATGGCATGCTAGGTTTACCTACACACTGATTCACTTTTTAAAAAACTTTAATCTATCAAATCACTGTGCAGTAAGACTGTGGCATTCACACAGATTGTAATGGAGTCTTCTTCCTCTGTTGAAGATTCTTGTAATGAGTGTGAGAATGTTAGAAGTAACTTTACCTAGCCTAACCTGAAACTGGACCAACCAAACCTAGCTGTAGTATTTAACCTGAAAGCATGTTTAATCTGAAACGATTTAGAGTAGCCTTTGTTAATGTTTGCTGGCCTCTGTACCAACAATCCTCCTAACAAAAGCGACGTGGCACGTGTGGCTGTTCATTATGTGCAGCATTTATGTTCAGGGCTTATGAAACTTTTCAATGTGCAGATGAACAGAGAGATTTCAGCGCGGCACAAAGCAACAGAGAGGGAAATCATATTTTTGGCCATCCTCCCCAGCAGCAGGGAGATGAAACGAAACCCATACGACAAATCTGTTTTGTCATAGACTCACAGAGGAGCTCGCCCCATGTATTCCTGCCCGATCCACAGACTAAAGCCACAGACGGCATTCAGCAGGGTTCCCCAACTGGCGGCCCGCGGGCCAAATGTATTATTATTATTATTATTTTTTTTTAAAGACTGTAAAAACCCCAACAAATCAGCTCCAAGTGATTTTAATTTTGGAAATCTGTTGCCAAGTATTCCCACGCATAATTGAGAGATGTATGAGATCATATACAAATGTAAGCGAGGTTTGAAATGATTAGGTTTTAGTCAAATATTATATCTGTTTGGGCTTCTTGAGGTCAATTTGCCGTCTACAAATTATTTGTAATTATGTTCCGGCCCCCTGACCATCCACTCAAGACAAAAACGTCCCGCGGCTAAATCTAGTTGATGATCCCTGTTCTTCAGCATAACAGTGGTGCCTCATTCACAATACTCCATTCTCAGAAGTGTTTCATCTGCAGTAATTTCTCTAGTTAACCCACCAGCAGGTGCTACAGACAAACGTATACACAGAGGTTTAGTTGTTATGGCACTGCACCAGCACACCAAAGACCCTGCATACAAACCCTCCCTACCTCCCTGGCACTGCCATCTTTTCCAGAAGCAACCCTGTAGAACACTGCACCGGGTGCACCCTTCCCTCTCTTCTCCCAACCACCCTTTTACTTCTCTTTTTTCCTGTCCTTTATCCTGTGCGCCTGGCATATTCAGATACAGAAGTCCTCATTACAGCTCAATCCAACCTCAGCAAACAGACAAACAGATTAGCCGCTTAACACGCTCCCAATCCCCCTCTCCCTCGCCACTCTGCAGCGCTATCAGGCCACAGCACACCCCTCAGATATGAGCCGGGGGCAGGGCTTACTTCAGCCTACAGACTGCTTCCTCCGCTCGCTCCTCCAAAAATCCCTCTGCGCCACAGCCCCGTGTCACAGCTGCCCCTAATACAATTAAAAGTCATTTGCAAAACGCACAAGCTTAGCGGATCAGGGGGAAAGTCCTCCTCACAGGCTCACAGAGGAGGAAGACAGGAAAGGGGGGGGTTATGAAGATGAACCTTGCCACCTCAAAAAGTATTTGAAAAAAGTCCACACTTGCGCGCGCGCGCACACACACACACACACACACACACACACACACAGACACACACACACGTGGACACCCACACACACTCAAACCAAAAAACGGTGTGTTTACTTTTGCAATGCCAGCACCTGAAGAGAGTTGAGTTGTGATGATGTTGAGGACATTGATACACAATCGAAACAAAGAACTACAATGATATGAGAGAGACGATTACTGAAATGACTAATTGTAATTACTTTCTAATGTGGTACCTACTTGAAAACCTGCTTACAGACAGATAGCACTACAGTCACTCACAGCTGTGTGTAAATACCAGGAGATGTTCCCCAACTCCAGACAAGTAGAACACCAAGAACATATCTAGAACACCTGGAACCTGGAGATCTTCCGGACAGGTAGAACAGAGAGAAAGAGAGAGTTCTCACCGTGCCTGCTGGGATGTGTCCAGGCCACCAGGGGACGGCAGGTCCCCTCATGCCCCCCCTCAAACGTAGTTTCTTTCCCACAGAGAAACGGACCGTCACTGCCACCTCAGGGGACAGAAACATCACTCACACGCTAAGCACCATGATAAAGAGATTACTAAAACAACTTACTTTATACACAACTGAAAGGAACCCCAAACAAAGAAAATACCCACACATACTACTCATAGAGATAGAGTACATTACTCACAACTATCCATACAGGCATGTGTACAAGAACTGTAAGAAAACTGCACGGAATTGCATTTGTTGGTATCAGGGGATGAGTTGAGAGACTAAATCATGGCGTGCAGCTCTTACTTTGCTTGGGGCCGGACATCACTGCGGCCCCGTTGTCTGAGGTGAAGGACACAAAGGTGTCCTTTTCGATGCCCAGAGCACGCAGCCAGACCAGGATCTGTCCAACACTGTAGTCCAGCTCCATAACTGCATCACCGTACTGTACCTGCAGTACACACACAAGCCATTCAAACAACAGTATCTCAGGAACTTCAAATGCCCAACCCCAACTCACCATAGAGACAGACAGGTCTGTGTAGGCACTAGGGCTAGGCAAAGCCATCAACCAAGTTGCAATATCCTAGAAAACATGGAGGTAAATTAGGTATTTACTATCAAACATTTGGTATTTAGCAACAAGAGTTTTCACCCAAAAAACATGGACTAAAAGCCTGTTGGAAAAAATAGAAAAGTATTCCATCTCAGTGTGAGCCACCTATCCCAGGCACCTGGCTAATACTTTTCATCTCTGATCCATTTCTCTGTCAACAAAAACCTCATTTGGCATTCTGAAGAAATGCCTGCTTAGTGAGGCCTGAGTATTCACTGAGACTGAGAGGAATACTAAGTGACCTGAGCCCAGATGAGCAACACATCCCTTTACCCTCACCACAACCACATAGGGGCAAAGGGGTGTGAAAAATTTACATTTAATTGACAAATATCCTCAAAGCAAGAAACTGTTTTTTTCTTCTCTTCATTTTTACAATATTTTTCTCATTTTCGATTTTTAATCTTCATGTTGATACCGTGATTCTTTTTCCAAGTGGCATCTAATTCTGCTCACGTTTCCAGGTGTGAGATGGGCAATAGATCACCTAGTAGAATACGCAGTGGCTCATGCTAATGACTTTCCCCAACGCTGTAACACTGCTGCAGGCACAGCTCATCCACTTCACACATTCACAAAGCCCCTAAATCAATGGCCTAAGACCCAGAGATCTAAGCAGAGCTTTAAAACAACAAGCCAGTTTGGTAAACATTGTACAAAAACAGAAATACTGTACCGGGGTAGAAAATCATCAAGACATATGTACTAATTAGGTCCTATAATAGCCAGATCAACAAAGCCAACAATGATACAGGTTAATAACCAAGAGTGTGTCCAAACCCTCTGTTCTGGAAGAAACGCTCCGTGCTTTGTCAGCAACACATCACATGTCTCTGTGTAAGACTTTGCAGTGTCCGTTTCTATATATGACATTATTATTGACATTTTATGATTGTAGCTTCAAGTGTTGTGATCCTACCGCCCCCTCTGGCTCTTCCCCAGGAACCGTTTTGAAGCGTGCGTAGCGTCTGCTGCCCGGTAGAGAAGAAATGGCCACGTTTTGGTGAAATATGAAGTCAAGGCCCTTCTGAAAGGAAAGAAATTTGATCATATTCTGCTATCAGACCAGACACCATCCAAAAAATTCACTACAAAACTGACAGAGAACAGTAGTGTAATAGGAACATTTAAGATGAATAAAGTTGATATTCAGTTAAAAGTAATTGACACATTGCTTAGCATATTATAACTTTTCCCTTTATATACAGTGAGGGGAAAAAAGTATTTGATCCCCTGCTGATTTTGTACGTTTGCCCACTGACAAAGAAATTATCAGTCTATAATTTTAATGGTAGGTTTATTTGAACAGTGAGAGACAGAATAACAACAAAAAAATCCAGAAAAACGCATGTCAAAAATTTTATAAATTGATTTGCATTTTAATGAGAGAAATAAGTATTTGACCCCCTCTCAATCAGAAGGATTTCTGGCTCCCAGGTGTCTTTTATACAGGTAACGAGCTGAGATTAGGAGCACACTCTTAAAGGGAGTGCTCCTAATCTCAGTTTGTTACCTGTATAAAACACACCTGTCCACAGAAGCAATCAATCATTCAGATTCCAAACTCTCCACCATGGCCAAGACCAAAGAGCTCTCCAAGGATGTCAGGGACAAGATTGTAGACCTACACAAGGCTGGAATGGGCTACAAGACCATCGCTAAGCAGCTTGGTGAGAAGGTGACAACAGTTGGTGCTATTTTTCGCAAATGGAAGAAACACAAAAGAACTGTCAATCTCCCTCGGCCTGGGGCTCCATGCAAGATCTCACCTCGTGGAGTTGCAATGATCATGAGAACAGTGAGGAATCCGCCCAGAACTACACGGGAGGATCTTGTCAATGATCTCAAAGCAGCTGGGACCACAGTCACCAAGAAAACAATCGGTAACACACTACGCCGTGAAGGACTGAAATCCTGCAGCGCCCGCAAGGTCCCCCTGCTCAAGAAAGCACATATACATGCCCGTCTGAAGTTTGCCAATGAACATCTGAATGACTCAGAGGACAACTGGGTGAAAGTGTTGTGGTCAGATGAGACCAAATTGAACTCTTTGGCATCAACTCAACTCGCCGTGTTTGGAGGAGGAGGAATACTGCCTATGACCCCAAGAACACCATCCCCACCGTCAAACATGGAGGTGGAAACATTATGCTTTGGGGGTGTTTTTCTGCTAAGGGGACAGGACAACTTCACCACATCAAAGGGACGATGGACGGGGCCATGTAAAGTCAAATCTTGGGTGAAAACCTCCTTCCCTCAGCCAGGGCATTGAAAATGGGTCGTGGATGGGTATTCCACCATGACAATGACCCAAAACACACGGCCAAGGCAGCAAAGGAGTGGCTCAAGAAGAAGCACATTAAGGTCCTGGAGTGGCCTAGCCAGTCTCCAGACCTTAATCCCATAGAAAATCTGTGGAGGGAGCTGAAGGTTCGAGTTGCCAAACGTCAGCCTCGAAACCTTAATGACTTGGAGAAGATCTGCAAAGAGGAGTTTGACAAAATCCCTCCTGAGATGTGTGCAAACCTGGTGGCCAGCTACAAGAAACGTCTGACCTCTGTGAATGCCAGCAAGAGTTTTGCCACCAAGTACCAAGTCATGTTTTGCAGAGGGGTCAAATACTTATTTCCCTCATTAAAATGCAAATCGATTAATAACATTTTTGACATGTGTTCTTCTGGATTTTTGTTGTTGTTATTCTGTCTCTCACTATTCAAATAAACCTACCATTAAAATTATAGACTGATAATTTCTTTGTCAGTGGGCAAACGTACAAAATCAGCAGGGGATCAAATACTTTTTTCTCTCACTGTAATACACATGATTTCCAGTGTTCTATTTGGGACACTCATTTGTGTATGGGTTGATGGTAACTAGACTTGATACTGTACATTATGGATTTTTCTCATATCTGTTGATCAGTGGCGGATTTAGGTATATGCAACATGGGCAGCCGCCCAGGGCGGCATCCTGCTCAGGGCGCCCGCACAATTTTTTGGGGAATGGTGACATTTGCGCGATCAGTTTTCTATCGCTCATTTGCACGTCACGTCAGTGATATCATGTCACCGTGTGGGACTGTAGGTCAACTAACCTTGTCATAGTGGGCGCCCTGATTCTAGTTTGTGAGCTAAGCAGGCTACTGCCTGGGAAGATCTCCCACTCAGAGGTACGAGATGGGAAGGGGGCGGGGGTAGGTTGACCTCAGGTCTCCCCACTGGAAGCCCGAGGTAGGGGGAGTGGGGGAATCTATCAAATAGCGCACATCTAACGTTGTACAGTACTAATTAGTAAAATCAGTCACACCACAAAATGCTACCAAATAAACCACAATTCATTCATAATACTGTGAATATATAGTTTCACAGACATGTTGTTGCATTTTTTTTCTGGTTTGTGTGAAATCGTTAAGAATAATATAAAACCAGTCTGCACACCACCAAGGTGAATTGGTTTAGTCTTGACTCTTGGTTGACAGTGTCGGGGGGATGGGTAATGTATTGACGCTCGAGTGCCAAATCAACACAAGATTGTTTCTCTTTGTCTTTGTTACTTATTTTTGATATTTATCAGTCTTATTTATATTTTTATATTTATATAGTTTTAAATCTTATGATTATTTATTTGTGTTGTTCCAAATGTCTGAATAAAAATGACAGTTAGTGCAGAATGGTGCATGTTTTTTTGGAGGGTGGGGGGGGGGGGGGGGGCTGAAGTGGGGGTTCGCCCAGGGAGCCATACAAGCTAGAACAGCCACTGCTGTTGATAGTGATTGACGCTAGACTGGAGGTACAAAGACCGAGGACATTGATTGTTATTATCTTCTGAGACAGTGTGCGATTCTGTAGCAGTTGATTTGTGACTTCCTACCTGCCTCTCAGCAGGTGTTTACAGAACATTGGTGCTGTGAGATTAGAATATAAAGGCCTGCTTAGAGAAGGCCAGTTAGACATTTTCTCTGCTTTTGTGCTGGAGGTGTCTCCCTGTTGTAACTTGTAATTAAACTGGATTGGTTTTGATTGACTTCATCAATGACTACTCTCCTTTTCCTTCACCTGGAAATTCCTATTACAATCAGTATTTGTAAGGAAGAACTGGGACGGACGTCTGCCACTCAATCACTTACCTCCAAGTAGATCTCCAATTTTCTTATCGATCCCAAACTCCTCATAGTATCTGGAAAACAAATGTAGTTCATTAGTTTCCATGTCATCTACATAAGTACAATAGTTATTAGTTATCAATAGGACTCATACACAACACTCACACCGTGGCTATTTAATAAACAATTTGTTTTATTCCAAAAACCCAGCAGCAGACTTTGAAAAGCCCGTCCTGTGATAGAGGGGAGTTTAGAGAAGCAGATTTGAGAAGTCTCTGAAGAGCAGGGGAACTGTTATGAAATAGTACTGAAGCGTGGAACGGTAGACGCAGCAGCGCCCACCGTCTCTCTCATGCTCGGGCTGTTCCAGGTGTCCTCACTCACCGCCAACGCAACCTGCCGTCTCCTGGGTGCGTGTGTGTGCGTCTGTCCAGGCTCAGGTACGCTATGCTGATTAAACCCACGGCTAAGCGCAAAAAGCGCCCGCCTGCTAGCGCCAATGACCCTGAATACACATATGGCTGTTTTGGGGAAAACAAATGGGCGGAAAATGGAATACACAAGCGCAGCTGGTACAGAGAAGAGGAGTAAAGAAATTATCCTCATTCAGAGGAGCAACCAGCCGAGCCAAACACTGAAAGAGTCCGGGAGAGAAGATTTTTATGTTTTCTGTTCTGTGTGAGTGAGGGAACGAGCGTGGGAGTGTGTGCAGGTTGTGTGTGTGTATACCTTCCCACCATCTGAGAGTTGTTGTAGACCGGGACATTAGGCCTGTCGCTGCTGTTGTAGGGACCGAAGTGGCAGTTTGGAGCACCAAACCATTCATCAAAACCATGCTCCAGAGGTAGGTGATGAGCTCTGTGACCAAGATGCCTTAGGCCAGGAAAAATGATGGGGGAAGGAGAAACACAGAATTAGAATTGTCACTATTGTTACCACTTCAAATGAGATCAAAATGAATGGTGCCCACCACTTGCCGATGATCTTGTTGACGTAACCCTTCTTCTTCAGTACCTGTGGTAATAGAATTTTATCCTTTGAGATCCCTCCTACTATCTCCTGGGGTGTGTAGGCTGCAAAGGTCAGGGGTTACATTCATTTGTGGGGCAAAGCAGCAAGGAAAATATAAAAAAACTCAAAAGAAAGACAGAGTGAGAGTTCACCATTCCTGGCATAGGCATTGGTGGTATAGAATCCATTTCTAACTGGTAATCGTCCTGTCAGAAGTGAAGCTCTGGCTAAGGAGTAATAGGATAAGAGACATCAACATCATGTTTTGATAAACTATTTAAATGATCAGCTGAATGTGTAGTTAATGTGGGAGAGGCTGCATGTGATTTTACACAAAGTTCCACAGCATATAACTAGTCAGATCCGGGTTAAGCGAGCATTTTGTCAAGAAGTAGTGCGGCTTGGCCTTCACCTCTCCCGAGTCCATACGGGTTGCAGCGATGGGACAAGACTGTAACTACCAATTGGATATCACAAAATCATGGCAAAAAAGGGGGTAAAAAATGAATAAATAATCATAATAATAAAGAAATAAAGAAAAAACAAGAAAAAAATACTAATAAAAAAAGTGTGTGCAAAGCTGTCATCAAGGCAAAGGGTGGCTATTTTGAAGAATCAAAAATCTCAGATATATTTTGATTTGTTTAATACTTTTTTGGTTACTACATGATTCCATACGTGTTATTTCATAGTTTTAATGTCTTCACTATTATTCTACAATGTAGAAAATAGTAAAAATTAAGAAAAACCCTTGAATGAGTAGGTGTGTCCAAACTTTTGACTGGTACTGTATGTATGAACCGAGTTGAGCTTTGCATTTGGGTTTTGCGTCAGGCTATATTTTCAAATACAAATATATATATGGGAGCTCAACCTGGATATTGTGATTAAGCCACGTACCATTTCAGTATATGATTACATTTCTAATTAACATTCAGTGGCTGAATCCTCTAATACCCTCTCCGTCGCATTAATACAAATAGCCAGGTATGATGCACTTGGCTTCCTTCAGGCACACATCACACACACATATGAGATAAGCAATTGATTAGGTCTTATTTGCTTAAATATTAATTAGAAAAAAAGAAAAGGGTTGATCTATTTTGCATAAAACGTTCATTCAAATTCCCAAATTAGGTATCATTAGCATATTTCAATAGTGTATTATCTCTATTAGCATAATGAGTCTTCTCCCCTCTATCACCCAGACACACACAGCTTAGGCTTCTGATGTATGCGTCACATTGTTTCAAAAGGCTTTTGAAGGATTCCTGGCTGCATCTACCACCAACCTCTCACCCAAATCCCACTTAATCACAGTGACGTTTTCATCACTGTAACTTTTCCTCTCCAATGACAATATTATTGAATTGTCATCATTCATTGTCGCACCGACAGTCAGGTTCTTATGCATGTGGTGCCAATTCCGGATACGAATCCAGACTATGAATTCCTTCTGTCTTTATAATCAGTGTAATATGTTTTCATATCTATGAATTCAAGAGGATTGGGACTTTAATCAAGTATGACATGTATGTAGCTGACACTGACATGGAGAGCAGAGGGGGTTAGCTGTGTAGAAGTCGGGGAACAGCATCCCCTGGGCAGCCATGGAGTCAAGGTTTGGGGTCTCCTTAGAGACCCATCTAAACATTAGAGGAACAAGCTGTCAAATGCCAGTGGATCATGATGCTATGATAAGCAGACTTTACCATCACAAAGAGTTGCAGAGAAATGGTTGCCATTTCCTGACAGAGACCAAATACCAAGCACACGTTGGCATGCTGTGTAGTATTGTATGTCAAGTATACATGACATATAATCAGAGCGGACACAGCCTTTCCATTTGAGTAATCATGCCACAGGTTTTAGAAATACATTTAAAAAGTCTCATGCCACAAAAGTAACACTCCCCAAACTAAACGTACATCAACATCTTACGTCATCCATAATAATGATGACAATGCTCGGAGTCGACTTGTTTGAAGGATTATCTGCCCCAAAAACCACATATTAAACTACAAAACAATATCAAAGTTTGAATTAGACAGACATCCATTGCAGTGATCACATGATAACACATTCAGGAAGCACATGACGATTTGTCATTGCTTTCATGAGCGTTTTTAGCGCAACACTTGCGCATATTCAAATAGTGAAGCTGACTTTACTGCCCGATGTAGTCACGCTTGAAAACACATTTTTGTATCGATTAAAATATTTATAATAAGTTCCGTTATTTTACATAAACAGTTACACAAAATTAAAGTTATCTTACAAGTCTTTATCTATCACACAGTCACGTGATACGTCTTGGCATGCACAGTGTACATAATTCCAAGATGGCGGTCTGTATTGCTGTCATCGCTAAAGAGGTAAAATGAAACAAGAACGCTATTTACATCGACATTTGAATTTCGTTTTTGTATTGACTAGCCTCTAACGGGATACATAGTCAGTTGTACAACTGAATGCATTCAACTGAAATGTGTCTTCCGCATTTAACCCACCCCCTCTACGAAACTGAGTGTTGACTGTGATGCTATACGACTAGGTAGTAGCTTGCCAACTGGGCTAACTAGATACATTGAGTATGTTCATTTGAGAGATAAGCATGCAATAATAACGCATCAAGTCACACTTCAGGTGAAAGGTCCGGACGTAACTAGCTATTCTTATTCAATTAATGTGCAGATAGCTAGCAAATCACTGCTGTTCATCAATCTTGGTCCAAACCAAAGAAGGTTGAGGCTTTTTTGTAGCCGAACACCTAATTTGTTAACTAGGTCATCATTAAGCCCTCCGGTGTATTAGTATTGGGCTGGAACAAAAGGCTTGCGCACTCTCAACCTGTGGTCCAACACCATAGACATTCTATCTGCAAGTATTTGGCCTGTTTATATACATTCTTTTGTGATGAATTTAAGCGTTATGAAAGGTTGCAGTAATTAATTTCCTATTCTGTTAGAATTATCCTCTGTACATCCGAAGTGTACCCGTACAGAATGAACTGAAGTTCCACTACACGGTGCATACCTCTCTGGATGTGGTGGAAGAGAAGATTTCAGCAGTCGGCAAAGCTATGGCAGACCAGAGAGAGCTTTACCTTGGGCTACTGTACCCAACTGAGGACTACAAAGTGTATCCTTATATGATAAAAATTGTATATTACACTCCTGTCTGCATGTTTTTTTCTCCTATAAAATTGAAAATGTTATCCTTTACTGACATACCAGATATGGCTATGTGACAAACTCCAAGGTGAAGTTTGTCATTGTTGTGGACTCGTCAAACACATCTCTGCGGGACAATGAGATTAGAAGTGTAAGTCAACTCCTGAATCTGTATGGTTCTCTTATATTTTAATGGCTTTCAGGGGATCTGATTGCTTCAGTTTATGGTCGTTTGATGAAACTACTTGACACATTCTTTCCTTCAGATGTTCAGAAAGCTACACAACTCATTTACTGATGTGATGTGCAACCCATTCTACAATCCTGGAGACACCATTCAGTCCAAGTAAGTTATCCCTACCACAGTGAAAATTATGCAATGGTGTATCAAAATTGCTGTTGTCTGATTTACACCTTTTTTCCTCCAGGGCCTTTGACAGCATGGTGTCTGCAATGATGGTGCAAGCTAGCTGATATTATCCTCCTGAACATCTGTACATAATTTCTTGAAACCCTTTGCGTGTTGCCTCATAATAAACTATGTCCATCAGAACCTCTCATTTACACCATTTCAAAGAAGCACTATCAAGTGTAATTCATTTATTAATTTCTAAAGCAAAGATGTTTGACATTATATACAGTGATAAACATTGAGCGATTGAGTTATGTACTTGAAGCAAACTGCCAATTGCATGTCATTATAGTTAAAAGAAATACAAAAGAAAGCCAATCACAATGCACATTTTATAATTTCTTTTTTAGAACAACTATACTTACAAGCTCGATAGCCACAAACAAAATGAGTGATCTGATCAAAACATCCTTAAAAAAAAAGTATGACATGGCAAATGGCTGTGCAGTCAAACAGTTCTTGGGGTAAATAATTGCACAGTAAAACTGCTCAACTAAAATAAAACACCATAGGCACAATCTTTCACAGTAATAAGCAGCAAACCAAGGCTGGCCTCTTCCATTTCCCCTACAGTAAGAGGACAAAATGGCCATTGACTTGTTAGGATTCAGTTGCAATAACTTTTTATGGAGGCTGTTAACAGATGCCATATGAATCAATTCAATGAGGTTGAAATCTGTGCTTGTCTCAATTTCTGCCCATTAACATGCATGGAAAATAATTTGCAAATGAGTAGAGACGAGCAAGTCACGATATCCTGAAATTCACATTCCATGTTTATTAAACAATCACTTGAATACAGACGTGATTCAGTAGTGTTGCTGCGGGTGCATGTGTCCAGTGTGCCCTGGCCTCGAGTGGTCAGTGGGTGGGGTTATGAGGAGAAGGCATGGGTGCCGTTTAGGGCCCTGCTCAGGGACCCCCCAGTGTCTCTTCCCAGCTGGGGGCCCGTAGGGGTGTGGCGAGACTGACCTGGCGGGGCCAGTGTTGTATCGGAACCTGCCTTGTTGATACCCATTGTATCTGGGTGGGTGGAAACCTCGTCCCCTGGATCGAGCACCTCTGTGAATCCCCCTGTCTGTGGTGCTGATTCCTGGCATGTTGGTCCTTTTTGGCAATACCTGCAATGCAAAGGCCACAGAAACAACCTAAAAGACCTGGAATCATTTACAATTAACAGGAAAACTTCATTCAGCTCAATTTATTCATGAATGTGCAACTTCATCAAATCAAGTGTGTTTAGAATTCAAGTAATCCCTTCCTACTAACCTTTATGACACGGTCTCTGAATACTGTCTCATCCAGGCTCATGGCAGTCTGCACAGAGTCCCTGTCATGGAACTCAATATATGCAAAACTGGGAGAAAGAAAGTTGTCCATTTATACACAATAACATACTCAAATTGTAATCAGAACATACAAAATGTCCAAGAAACAAATAAAATGGTGCATAAACTATTTGTAATCGGACTTTGCATTGAAACTGATGTCCCACGTGATGGGATGGATAGTTAAACTCACCCCTTGGGATGGCCAGAGAATTTGTCACAAAGGATGGTTACTCTGTTGACAGGACCACAGCCATTGAAATGGATCTCCAACTCATCTGCAGTGGCACCATACTCCACCTGTTCATTTCCATAAAATATCATGAGTCTATGCATGAGGACCCTCAGTTACTTTGTGGATATCATATCAAATATGAATTGTGTATAACTTGACATGACTGCTAAAGGTAAATGTAGACATTATTTAAAAAAGTAAACCTTACATTCCCCACATAGACAGATCTGTTGTCAGCATCTATCCTTTCCTCATGGGTCATTGTATAGAACATACCTGCTATTTTGAACACAAGAGAACACTGGAGCACATTTCACATGACGGAAATCGAAAGACAGCAAACACAAAGTAACTAATTACAACACCTTGAGGAACTGTAGACTAGTTAGATATATTTATCAAGAGATGTTTGCAAGAAGACACTAGAGAGACAGCCCCATTCCAGAGGAAGGGATAACCTGAAATAGAGGCTGCCGGGCCTTGGGCAATGAGGATACACTTCTGGAACGCTGCGGCTCACTGCTCATCTCATTGGGCAATGATGTGAGCCACACCGTGGCAGGCCAGCCCAGCAGATGGGCTCAGGTGTGGGCCAGCTGGCTAGGCTGAACAGGAGCTCACCTGCCTGGATCTGGCTTTCTGTTGCCTCATACTGCACTGCTCTCAGCCGCTCCTCCTCCTCCATCTCTTGCACCCGTGCCTTGATGGCTTCAAGTTCCTATATGGAAAGGGAAATGCCAAAACATCTGAAACATGCAGTGTCATAACGACTATGCAGTATGAGACACTTAAAAAAAAAAAAACTTTCAGACAAAATCAAAACATGTCTGAAACGCATGAGATGAGCAAGTGCCTTGAGGTTTCGGGTTCTAATGTGGCAGCGGGCCCACATATGCCTAGCATCTCGGTGGCCTATATGAACAGCTGTCTTAAATAGTTGTTTGAGGATGCAATTATATTGTTGTTCAGAACCACACGCTGCTGCCACATTACCCAGTGGATGGATATATAGTGGCAAGATAATGCAGTTTAAAACATACAAAACTGTCATATCCATCAGGTAACATATGTGGGACATAGCTTATGTGCTGCAGTAATAATACAATAGGCTACCTGGAATATCCCTAAACCCTACATTATGTAGCCTAATCATTTGCGCATTCAAGAAAAAAAAACAGTAGGCTAGCCTGCAAATTGTATCACGCAAGGCCGAATGCAATTGTCTTATGTTTCCTTACATACCGGGTCCTCCATGTAATGATCTCCCGCGAGCTCGCCTTCTATGTACATATCTTGCCTTTGCTCCGCCATATTCAGTGGTCAACAGCAGACACCAAACCCATGCCCGCGGACCCCACTTTAATGCCCGCGACGTCGCTCTCTTGTAGCCAGTCCAGTGTAGGAGACTCCAATGCAATCGATGGTGTCTTTAATCACTAATCCGATTTTGATAAGGCCGATATGTGTAGCCTATATACAGAAGGTTGTTTGGATTAAATAAAAATATCTTCCCGCGGACGGAATCTACCCACGCCTTGTCAATACTTGTTGCTTACCTGTCTGCCCAATGTGACGAGGGGGAATGTCAATTAATTGTCACCTGTCTGTGCATCACATGTTTGTGGGCTCGCCCAATCAGTTGTTGAATGGGCATTTTATAAAAAATTAAAATGAATCAATAAGGTATAATTTTATTTTCAAAAATGCCACCATGTAATTATCGTGTGGTTTCAATGCGAACTGCTATTGATTATAATGTCAGGATAAGGTGACTTGTCCAAATGCTGCCCGTACCTCATGCTGGAACACGCTGTGAATAATCCCCCTCTATGGGCTATGTGAAATATAATGAAAATAACAGTAAAAAGCCTGTTGTGGTCTTTGTATATGATTTACCTTAATGTTAACCTAACATTTGTGTCCGAAGTAGCCTAATCCTATTGGACTCAGTCACCTGTGTACTTTAATGATTCTGCTGGTACCTTTACAAATGCCCTTTTAAAGTCTATCAGATTATAGTGGCATTCAAACTCAGCTGAGACCCCATTTTTCCCCCCAATAATTTCTCGCGACCTCACCCACCCCAAATATAATAATGACCCAACATAAAATTGCGTAAATTTCGATTTTTACATCAACAAATTCATTGCATTTTCATTTCTTATCAAAACGAAAAGAAACCAATAAATACATTTACAAAAAAAAATGTATTTATCAAATTATCTTTCTCAAAAACGTTAGTATAGGCTTATTGTCCCATACAATAATCTGTACTCTTAAATGTTATATATGTACACACACAGTACACTGAACAGAAATATAAATGCAACATACAACAATTTCAAAAATGTTCATTACACCCTAATCTATGGATCTCACATGACTGGAAATACAGATATGCATCACAGATACCAACAACAACAAAAAGTAGGGGTGTGGATCAGAAACCCAGTCAGTATCTGGTGTGACCACCATTTGCCTCATGCAGCATGACACATCTCCTTTGCATAGAGTTGGTCAGGCAGTTGATGGTGGCCTGTGGAATGTTGTCCCACTCCACTTCAATAGCTGTGCATAGTTGCTGGATATTGGCGGGAACTTGAACACGCTGTCATACATGTTGATCCAGAGCATCCCAAACATGCTCAATGGGTGACATGTCTGGTGAGTATGCAGGCCATGGAGGAACTGGGACATTTTCAGCTTCCAGGAATTGTGTACAGATCCTTGCAACATGGGGCCATGCATTATCATGCTGAAACACGAGGTGATGGCAGCGGATGAATGGCACGGCAACGGGCCTCAGGATCTCATCAAGGTATCATGATAAAATGCAATTGTGTTCGTTGTCCGTAGCTTATGCCTACCCATACCATAACCCCACCGCCACCATAAAGTACTCTGTTCACAACGTTGACATCAGCAAACTGCTCGCCCACACAACGCCATACTCGCTGTCTGTCATGTGCCCGGTACAGTTGAAACCGTGATTAATCCATGAAGAGCACACTTCTCCAGCATGCCAGTGGCCATCGAAGGTGAGCATTTTCCCACTAAAGGCGGTTACGACGCCGAACTCCATTCAGTTCAAGACCCCGGTGAGGACGACAAGCACACAGATGAGATTCCCTGAGACGGTTTCTGACAGTTTATCCAGAAAACTTTGGTTGTGCAAACCCACAGTTTCATCAGCTGTCCAGGTGGCTGGTCTCAGACGATCCCACAGGTGAAGAAGCCGGATGTAGAGGTCCTGGGCTGCAGTTGTGAGGCCGGTTGGACTTACCGCCAAATTCTCTAAAACAACATTGGAGATGGCTTATGGTAGAGAAATGAACATTAAATTCTCTGGCAACAGCTCTGGTGTACATTCCTGCATTCAGCATGCCAATTGCACAATTGCAAACTTGAGACATCTATGGCATTGATTTGTGTGACAGAACTGCACATTTTAGAGTGGCCTTTTATTGTCCCCAGCACAAGGTGCACCTGTGTAATGATCGTGCTGTTTAATCAGCTTCTTGATATAACCACCTGTCAGGTGGATGGATTATCTTGGCAAAGGGGAAATGCTCACTAACAGGGATGTAAACAAAATTGCACAAAATTTGAGCGAAATAAGCTTATTGTGGGTAAGGAACATTTCTGGGATCTTTTATTTCAGCTCATAAAACACATATTTTTGTTCAGTGTATTTACATTTTGTTGACCCAACTGCAGTTCCCGGTCGAGACTCCGACTTTGAATACCACTGCACCAAAATATGATTTTCCAACTTACCTGTGCAGCACTATTTCATTATGATGTTGAAATAAGGATTTTTGATTCAGAAAATCAGGAAACATGATTGATATTTCATTTCATTTTTAATTACGCAGTTACATAGCTCAACACAGACGATAACCTGAATTAGAATGTTTACAGCTTCACACATCCAACATAGCGCACAGTTAAAGAAGGGGAATAGCAAAAAGGGAAGGAAAGCATGCAATAAATAAATAAAAATCAGAATTAAATTATTCTGGCACAGTTCACTTCATCTAAAGAATGGTAATAGGACTCTTAAAGAGGAAATTAACTTTTCTTCAAAGCGCCAACCTTTCGAACAGAAACTTTTTTTTTTCTGTAATAATGTATTGCACAATACAGTATATAACGCTTCCCTACACATATAAAACCAAGTCTTTGTTTGTCTTGAAATAATAATGTAAAAAAAAACAAAAAAACACTTTCATCCCTACCATGACTTGGGGAGACCAAGTGCTGTATCAACTTTTGCCATCTCAGCTTTGTATCAGTGCGGGCTTCACAGGGCAATCAATCACTGAAATCAGATGAGCCAAGAAACTCCATTGATAGATTGGTGGTAAATGGTTAGGGAGAGGCTGATGCCAACATGCTAGTATTTGCCATCGAAAACACAGAATTTGCCCTCTTCATGTATGCCGTATTAAAAACCTAGAGATAATAAAGTGGTCTGTATGTGTGAATAAATGACAGTCTTTATCTATATATAAGAGGTGGAGACCTCCAGGCGTTGTAGATTTCACATCAGAGGCAGGAACAGTCCTCCTATTACCCCATTATGACATCACAGGGCATGAATGAAATAGAACACTCCACACACAGTTGGTCTTCCATTATTCCATGTCCAGAATGTGAATCCTTTCCTCAGAGCCCATACCACTTTAGGAACCTTGTTGCTCTTGTCTGGTCATAAAAAAGAGAATTAGTTCAACCTTCTCTCCAGTGGCTCACACAGAACAGGAGCTCAGCATGCTAACTCTACTTCAGCTGTCCTTTCAGTGACAACTTAGCCAAATGTCCAACAGCATCAACCCCTGTACAGACCTGCCCAAAGAACATGTGCCCCAATGCTGGGCTAAAAGAAGGGACAGCGGAGAAAGAGAGAGATGGTGTGATTGATATTACAAACACAATTTTTTTTTGGTCAATAAAAATAGTATTTGCCACAAGTTGTGACAAATTAAAGAGTTATTGTGTTTCAGGGTTGATTCGCAGACAAGCAAAGCACACAGAGAGCATTAAAGAATAATGTGTATTGAAATGTCATCAAAACCTACAGTAATGTTGTGGATAATATGGTGGGTGAGTTCACTCTGTCTTTCCCTCTCAGTACACTGCTACATCTTTAGAATTCTCTGCCATTATTCTGACTGAGATGTTTCATTAAAGCTCTGAAGGTTCAAGTAGTTTGTACAGAGAAACTGTGAAAAGAGAAAAACAAGTACACACACACACACACCATGCATTTATTACGTCTGTAAGCAAGGCTTAGGAAGAAAACTCAAAGCAATCATTACGCATTCCGGAGATGTTTCTGTAGTCTTATCTGAGGCATTAGATATGTAGAAACAAGCGCTTTGATTGCTTGAATAAATAATCTACAAATCTCCACCTTCACAGATGCGTTGGTTGTTTGTTTTTGTCTTGTGCTTTGAGCATGTGTTTATTTCAGACACTTTGGTTAACAGGTATAGTTGGCCTCAAGCCTCCTTATTTCTGGTCTTACTCGACACAATTTCAAAATCTACCACCGTGCAGAAATACTTTGGTCTGTGCTTTTATTTGTTTTGGACTACAAATGGCATGTAATGGTTTAACGTTCAGCTTGGGTATGGAAGGAATTACTGTATACCGAACCCTGGACAGTGTAGTGTACGTAGAGAGTCTAGAATCCAAATCATCTGAGTGTTCCTCATTCGATCCCTATTTCTGACTGACAGAGTTGAGGTGCGAAAATACACACATTGTAAAGTTATCAGTATTAGATCTTTCGGTTCGTTTCCTATTTGCTCTGATGTTTGTGTGAGTTTGCATGTCTGCTAGCAGCCCTGCTCCCAAAGCTCAGTGACCTCTCCCAGTCATGTGCTGCAGCGTCACAGGAGGTAGCTTGTGGTGGGTCAGAAGACAGGAGGGATGTCCAGGTGGGGGTTAAAGAGCAGAGGGCTGAAGAGGTTTAGAAACACAAACGGGCTGAAGTCATTTCAATACATCGGTAATAACGTACGACACACATATACAACGCAGATGCAGGGTACCTCGCAGCTTATCACATTTGAACGATTTATATATTACTTTTTGATACTGACATATAGGAAAATAGATCATGTACATATGTGATAAATTAAACACACTGTCAATGCTAATAGACGTCTAATCGTTTCTGCGTCAATATGTCACTCTATAGGTTTTAAATGCGAAAGAGCCTGGCAGACCATACTTTTAACAGTACAAGATAAAACAACACAAAAGCTCCTTCAAGTTTGGTCCATTTTAGAGTTATGTGGCCAATTGGTTCGGGATTATTATATCATTCATATGAACATGGCAGGTACAGTCCTTATTTAATGCTATGTTTGAAAGCCATTTGAGCGTGTAATTATAACTTAATGATGCTTTAACTTCAATTATAGCTTGTGATGACATTACTGTATGAGATGTCATTCCTCCTTGTTAGTCTGTGATTGTGAAGACATCTGTTCCAACTCTCCCAGGTTCTGAGTACTTCTTGCCTTGCTAGGATCCTAACCCTACATGAGGATAAATGACTGAGACTGCATCTTCACAAATGAATCTATGGACAGGGTAAGAAAAAAGAACCAGTGAAAGGATTGGGCAGTATCATGGTTAGGTTAAGCTTCAGACTTCCAGACCAGTGTGTTGGTTTTGTTTTGGGGGCAGCCCACAGGTTTTTTAATGGAAAAGGTGGCCCACTGCAGTGGCACTTCAGCCCAATGGATGGCAATGTTTCACAGATAACTTTTTGGGCACAAGTTCTTGCGTTTTAAATCCAATATCCAGAGTAGTGGAGTAATTTAGCCTCATGCTAGGACGCTTTTAGAATCAATGTGTGATAAGCCTCTCTTTCTCCTCTTTAAAACCATCCTCTCGGGCCTGTCATGAGAGCTATAGCTGGCTCCTCCTGAAGGGAGTCAGTGGAGTACGCTGCCATCAATTACAGGGGGAACTATAAGAACTGACTCCAGAAGAAAACCACTATCGCTGCCAACATCCCTCCTCATAACATCTTTTTGAGATTACCCACTCAGCAGACTTTGCTAATCTGGTAGAAAATAAGGATTTAGGAGAAATGAAAATTCCTTTGATTAAAAAATGAACTGGAAAGAAATCATATTCTGGACATTGTACATTACTTTAAAGGTTTCTGTTATTTGGCAAACACATTTTTGGACCTCTTTAAATACTATGTACATTCACATTAAGTTACTGATGTTATTTTAAATATATTTATATGTATCTATATTATATGACCCCTATGGGTAGTTGCTGAGGTTTCATTCAGTAGCTGAATTCTCTTCATATTGCACCTCCGTCCTCTCACTGTCTTACAATGCGAGCAATATAAAATATTCTACAAGAGGATTTTCTTTTCATTGATAAAGATACAACAAATTGAACAATAAGTACAACATGGGGTTTTCTCTCCTAGAGTGTCTTTGCTCCTGCTTCAATGTTCAGCCCAAACTTAAAAAGAAGAAAAGTCCCTCTTTCTGAAAACGCACAAGGGCAGCACAGGTGGACACCAGAGACGGAGACAATTTTTTTTTGCGAGAAACAAAGAAAGGAATATCTACAAGCAGGTTTGATCCCTTCCCAGATATCTGCTCAGAGGTTATGTCCAAAAGGGGGTAGGGTTGACTGAGGGACGAGAGTTTTAGGGAGGAACATACAGGAAAGTGGGGGGGAGGTAGAAAGAGAGAGAGAAGAGAACTGAGTCTACACCGCTTATGAGGCTCGTTAGTCTGTTTGTCATGCTTTGGAAAAGGAGGGTGAAAATGTACGACTCACTGAAATGTATCCTCTTGATAGAGCTAAAAAACATAATTAGGAACAAAAGTCTTATCCATACTGTACAATGCTTGCTTGGACAGGTTATCAGTTTTTTTAGGTTGTTTTTGGCAGTTCCAATGCCTTTCATCTTCTTTTTGAGTAGCTGCTTCTTTGTCCATTCCGTTGCCATTCACATAAATCACTGTCTTATTCAGTGGTTCGTCCTTCCATTTCAATTGTCTTTTGTGGCAGGCGTTTCAAATGTTTGCTCTGGATTTCTCTCTCTGTGGATCACTGTGGGTATTTTCAGGCTGACAGAGGCCAGCTACAGTGCACTCAAGATAGAGTTTTTGCTCCACAGCTTTTATCTCCCAGGGCTTTGCTGCTGAGGAGGTGAAGTTGCTTGCGTTTGGTTACAAGATGAGTGCTTCTCCTTGTCTCTTAGTAACTTTGGCAGTGTAATAAAAAGGTTTGGATCATGTTTTTTTCCCTTCCTCTTTGAATTCATTTGGGTTCACATCGGTACAGAGAGGTGAGTCCGGTGTCATTTTCTTGGCTCGCTAGCAAGGTAGTTAACTTTTTTTAATCACTGTTATTTGTTTAGAATATTTGGACTTTTCTTTGTCTTCCTTAAAGCCCAAAAATGAATCATCGGATAAATAATTAGCCGTATTATGGAAGAGTTTCTGAGGAATAAATCGCACCATGAGGGTATCTTATCCTCTCTCCTCCATCAGAAGAGGGGTTTCCTGACTGGTGTCTGGCTTCTTAGGTAGGGGACCTCAGTCAGAACATGTCCATGGCCCAGTACACAGAGGAGCCTGCTCTATAGACTCATCTATCCATCTCTCAGAGGCCTGGGCTGTTAGTGCACATGCTGGGGGTTAAGAGTCATCCCACTCCTGCTGCGTTAAAGGGAAATCCTCTCCAAGTGCTAAATTTAGATATCTCTTCTTCACAATACGTGTGGTACCATAACGAGTCTCATGCAATGCAAGCCCCCGACATACACAGGTGTTGACTGGGCTTATGTTACTGAGGCCACGTGTTGGTCTGGCGTATAACAAAGCTTATCTTCACACGACATTATCAGAGTTCAATAACCAAGTATGGTGTTTTTTTTGTCATATGACTTTAAGAGAGGAAGTTCTGCCTCTGCATTGGTTTATTTTGAGCATTCAGTAAAGTAAGCCCTAGCCATGCTAAACAAAACAGTGGACCCCTTGACTAGTTTCGAGTTTGACAGAGAGAAAGCCTGTGCGGCTGAGAGACAGTCAGAACGTTTTTTTGCGGGGAGGTTGAGGAGTTGAGAAAACAAGGCCTTCAGGTAGCTAAGAAGTAGTCGACGGTGCAGTATTCACGGTAGGACCACTACAGATGCAGTACAGAAGAAGGAAAGGGTGCAGTGCGATCGATGGAGATTCCTCTGTTTGTTTAGGATGGATGGCAGCTGTACTGTAGCGTCAGTGGGAGTGACTGGGCGTGGCAGGGCGGGGTCAGCGAGAGGTGGCGTCCAGCAGTGCAGGGGTCGCTGGGGTGGTGGAGCGTGAGGCACTGCTGGAGCTAGCCTCCTTAGGACTCCCGGAGAGACTGCCTCCCCCACCACCGCTGGTCTGGCCGGGCAGGGAGAGTGGACCAGGGGGGGTGCTCTCTGAGTGTGTAGGGGGTGCGCTGGAGGAGGGGGTTCCCAGAGGAACACTGCTGCCCCCGGGGAGGCCCTGCAGACCCTGGCCACAGACGTGGTGGTGCTTCTCCCAGTCTTTGTGCTGGCAGAAGGAGCCGCAGTAGCGCGCTGTGTTGCAGCCGCTGCACGTCTCACTGGCCTTGCGTCCACAGTTCCAGCAGCTCTGGAGAGACAGTGGGAAGAAGGCATAGAGTTGATAAAATAAATCTCTGGTCGTCAACCTGTTATATTATTATACAAATATCATTGTTACCACTTTTCAAATACTGTCATGCTATCAACAGGTGAGTTTTTTAATGTTCTAGGCAACATATTCCCACATTTATTGTCTGGGGCTACAAATGCCCCAAACCACTAGGTGGACTGTCCTGTCCTGTCCTGTCCTGTCCTGTCTTGTCCTGTCTTGTCCTGGCCTGTCCTGTCCTGCCTTTCCTGGCCTGTCCTGTCCTGCCTTTCCTAGCCTGTCCTGGCACTGACACTGTTGCTCCAACCATCCGCTTGTGGCTGCTGTTATTCAGACAAGCGGCTGGAGTCACTCTTTAATAATGAAATGAAAACATGGTGTTGACACAGACCAGGTGCCGCCAGCTGTGGCTCTCATTAACACCACAACCAGACAGTGTCCTGTTTAAGATATACACATTCTGTGCAGAATATGGGATTTTGATAGAGAATTGATAGGTTAAACACTGCTCCAAGCACCGTGAAAATCTGTTGATCTGTGCAGAATCTGTCTGGGTGGCCGAACACACACACACACACACACATTGCATTGAGGACTCTGGCTTGTAGAGAACTGGTGAATGAGCTGTTACTGAGAAGCGAATGTTGATGGGGGGGGCATGTTATGAAGTGTGTGTGACAGTAAGTCATGTGAAGGTGTGTGTGACAGGACTATTTTGAGGAAGTGTTACTGTGCGGTCTAAAATAAGTGAGTTAGCTGTGTGACAGTTTGTTATGTAAAACGGGTGGGTTGGTGGGTTGAGGTGACACGATTGATTGTGAGTTTGAGGTTTGGAATGTGACAGTGTGCTTTGTGATGCAGTGCAGCAGTGTGTGCCTGTGTTTACTGACAGTAGGGTGAGGAGTGTATCTCTATGCCTGCGGCTGTGCTGTGGTATGTTACAGGGCACAGGGTGTGGGGCACGGGGTACACTCTTGGAAAAAAGGGTTCCAAAAGGGTTCTTCGGCTGTCCCCATAAGAGATCCGTTTTTGGTTCCAGGTAGAACCCTTTTTGGTTCCAGGTACAACCCTCTGTGTTCTATCGGGAACCAAAAGGGTCCTACCTGGAACCAAAAAGGGTTCCTAAAAATGGGGACAGCCGAAGAACCCTTTTAGGGTTCTAGATAGCATCTATTTTTCATAAGGGCTATTTATACTCTACGGAAACGGACCCTGTGGGGTGTAGCGGAATGTAGTAATGTCGTTTTTCATCTCAAAAGAGGTGGCTCCTTGAAAATTGTAACGCGCTGTATCATTCCTTGCGTAGTCATGGGGGCAGTAGACAATGAAGCTTGCTTGGCTCCTTGATTTGATCTATAGGCTATGCATCAAAGTAGCATTGATAAGTTAGTATAATCTCAGCGACTGTTCAAACAATAAACCAAACAACATTGTAGGCTTATTAGAATCCCCCCCAAAATGTATTGTGTTTAGAAGTAATAACTATTGATTCCAGGCTATTGTTAAAAACAGCTGAGAGATTTGAGCTTTTTCTCTCTGACCAAAACATGATGATATTCTATTTTTAGCTGATATGGGAGTGAATACATTGAAGCGGTATATCAAATTGGGATCATTTTGAAGGTTTCAGAGGCAAGTATAAGAATATTGGCCAGGGCTTATAATTGAATTATAAATCTGATTATTTCACATGGCGATGTGGGAAGCTAAATGCCCAGATTGAACAACGAGACAGATATTTTTCTGGATGTATAAACGTGAAGCATCCGCTTGGCGTTTCCACTCACTTCCAAATATGGTATTGAGAGGAAGCCCAGTGGCCGGCAGTGGGAGAAGACAGAACGAGATGGATTTTGGCAGACATTCTGCACATTTTCTCATCGATGAAACACTTAATATCAATACAGCTTTCTGTTCCCAAAACTACAATCTGTTACGAACAGAGTGGACTAAGTTTTGTAGACTTTACCATTTGCCAAAGTTTGAAATAATTGCGTTGTTTAGAAGGAGTGCAAAGGCGAATTGAGTTGTTGCACATGCACACTTCACAGAGTAGACGTTCCCTAACGGAAATATGCACCTGTATGCTAGAACGCGCCAATAGGATCTCGCTGGCTTGTGCTTGGCTCTGCCCCCCTCCATGCTTGTTCTACCCACTATAACTCATTTGTTTCCATTTGAAGCGACAGGCTGTGGTCTATCTTGGTTTAGTTATAAAAAAAATCTTTGCTAAAAGGCTAGCTAGCTTGCAGTGTTTAGACAACTTGCTAGCAAGGGAAGACAAGACAAGACACTCTTCTTTTGCTTTCACAACAAATGAGTAGACAACATGAAAACCTTGGTGAGGTATCATGTTACCAAAATAGTGCACGTTGCTCAAAACAAAATGTGCACGCACGCATGTAGCTCTACGCATGTTAAGTGTGTGGAAACCTTAAGAGTGTAGGATAGTGTGGGGGCATGGGGGTGTGTGGGTGTGTGTGTGTGTGTGTGGGTGATAAGGCTGTGATGCTCACTTCGCTGGAGTCCTCCTGCTGGTTGATGACGGTCAGTGCATCCTCAGAGGCCTGTTTCCTGGCCTCGGCCAGCGCCCTCTCCATCTTGGACCTCTCAGCGGAGATCATCTCATGGGCCTTCCTCTCAGCGTCCGACACAGCCTTCTGTAGCTCCGACATGGCCTGCCTCTTCACCTCGTTCACTGCCTCCTCTGTGGAGAGAGCGAGAGAGCGAGAGAGAGCAAGAGAGAGAGAGGCGTCAGTCCCCATGACCGCTCCTACTCCGTCATCATTTATTGAGGCACTCTAAGCTCTCCATTTGTTTTATCTCGGCAAACAGATGTACATCATCCAAGATTTAAAACATTCTGTCAGAAAAAGAAGCCTGTTAATAATTAATTAAAAGACGTCTGGTAACAATCATTTCCAGCGCTGACAACAGCAGATGTCTCCAAACTTTGTTCATAAACTTGCCTGTTAACCCATTATTCTGTGACTCTGCTTTTGATTTGAAAAGAATTCTGAGTGAAACAGACGTAAGGACTGAGGAGTGAAAATGGTTTCCATATCATTGATGCATAACTTTGCTAACAAGGGTTAACTGTGGTAGAGGTCCTATCCTCTGGCCGTGAGTGAATAGGCAGTGTTTTTAGAAGGAAATAGAAGCCGAGGATGGTTCTCATTAGAAGACAGTGGTTATCTGGTTAGGAAGGAATCACAATCCCTCTCATTATTTTCTTACGTTATGTTACAAGGAGAACAAAATACAACATCCGAGATTCATTTAGCTTTAGCTCTTGCACAATTCCATCTAAAGAAAACAGCTGCCCCGCATAATACAACTAATTAAATCCTCATGTTCAACCACCAAATTTATATTTTATGGCCATGAAAAATATCCTATCAAACTGCCAACTGGCACAATATATGGGATAACGAAATGTCTTGTACAACCAAAAGGAAGGGAAGTTGTATTACTATATTCCCCTCCGTTCTACACACAGACATAGTCAGGTGGTCCCCCAGGTGAGTGAGCCTCCTCTGGGCAGACTGGAGGTGAGAGCCATACCGTGGTCTATTCTCACTTCCTGATTCTTCCAGTCAGTTGGTGTAACGGAGAGGAGTCATAAATAACTGTCATATTTCTCCCTCTGCTCCCTCTCTGGTCCAGCTGTCTGGGGCT
>NC_042968.1:14264980-14362480 GCF_901001165.1 Salmo trutta
TGTGTGTGTGTGTGTGTGTGTGTATGGGTAGTTGTCCCCTCTTTGTTTACGTGATGAATCCCCTCTGCAGACTCTCTCCACTCCTGGCAGGCTGTGGGTCGTGGGGTGAGACTGTGAGAGGGGATGTGTCTGTCTCTCTCAGTGCTTTAGCCCGCCACCAATATCTCACAAATCAAAGCAACAGCTGGCCCAGCCCGCCGTGACACTGTAAGCCAGGGTTTGGGAGGCGGAGGTGTGCAGATTACAGAGGGATTGCCCGTTCCTCCACCCTCTCTCTCTCCCCCTCCCTTTCCCCCTCCTTCCCTCCCCGTCACGATAAGCTCAAGCAGGGGTTCAGCAGGATCTGGACACATCCCTGACCTACTGACTAGCTGACTGAAGGAGGACAGGAGAGAAGAAGAGAGAAGAGGAGAAGAGAAGAGAGGAGAGGAGAAGAAGAGAGAAGAGGAGAGGGGAAGGGAGGAGAGGGGAAGGGAGGAGAGGGGAAGGGAGGAGAGACGAGAGGAGAGGAGAGGAGAAGAAAAGAGAAGCCAGAGATAAAGGGAGGGAGAGAGAGAGATGGAGAGTTGGAGAGTATTGCTGTGGTTTTGTCTGTCTTAAATTCCAGATGTGTCTCCACCCGCCCCTCCATACGGCCCAGTGTGTGGGGCGGATATGGCAGCAGGCTGCTGTGGGGAGGGCAGGGAAGTGTATAGGACAGTGAGGGCATTGTCTGTGGGTTGGACTGAGGACATCTCCTCATACTGTACTGGGGCCGCTGACACAGAGCCACTGCTGCTGCTGTGGTTATAGCGTGACGTCCACAGCATCTGGGCTTATCCTCCTCCTCCTCCCTCTCTCCTCCTCCTCCCCTCGCAGACAGCTGGCACAGCCTGAATCGCCCTCCCTGCCCGAACGGCATCAGGGCTGCCCAGACTTCCGCCTCCCGCACAGAGGATTTATAACCTCCCCCTTGTGGCTTGGCATTTCCAAATACCCAGAAATAATTCAATTATTTGTGTGTGTAAGCCTGTGTGTGTTTTTTTCAGTTGTGTTTCTGCTGTAAGATGGAGGGAGAGGAGTGATAAGTTGTTTTCCTGCTGTGGCATGTGACGTGTCTGCATAGTGTGTGTATTTTGAGTGTGTGTGTGTATTTTGAGTGTGTGTGTGTGTGTGTGTGTGTGTGTATTTTAAGTGTGTGTGTGTATTTTGAGTGTGTGTGTGTATTTTGAGTGTGTGTGTGTGTATTTTGAGTGTGTGTGTGTGTGTGTGTGTGTATTTTAAGTGTGTGTGTGTATTTTGAGTGTGTGTGTGTATTTTGAGTGTGTGTGTGTGTGTATTTTGAGTGTGTGTGTGTGTGTGTGTGTGTGTGTGTGTGTGTGTGTGGTGGTCACTCAGTACCTGTCGGGGGTCCTCCTCTTGCCATGCTCGTTGATCTCCATCATGATCTCAGAGGAGTCCAGGGGCGAGCTGGCGTTGGCGTCCAGCAGCAGCTGCTCATGCTGGGCCAGATACTGGGCGGGAGTCTGCTTGGCCATCCGTGCACAGTGGAGGAGCTCCCTCTGAAGCAGGGGCAGGTTCGCCTGGGAGAGGAGAGGGACGGGGGGGAGGAGGGACAGGAGGAATGAAAGGAGAAGATAGTATAAGTGGAAAAAGGCGAGAGGAGGAGGAGGGTCAAGGTGGGAGGTGGAAGATGAGAGAGAGGAGAGACAGGGCATAAAAAATGAAATAGTTTTATAATGAAGAGTTAGAGCATGTGGGAGGGAAAGACAAAGACAGAGAGAGAGAGAGAGAGAGAGAGAGAGAGATTGAGAGAGAAAGTGAGAGCGAGAGCGATTGAGAGAGAAAGAGAGAGGATGAGACAGGGAGGGTGAGATAACACAGGCCCACCGCCACACATTCCTCCCCAGCGTCTGTCTCCCTCAGGGGGAGAAAGAGGGGAGAAAGGAGGGGTAAGTGGGTGCTGTCAGAGAGCTCAGTCAGGCCGTCACTTTGACAAAGCACAGCGCTGGCTGCCATGTCACAGATGTGTAACCTCATGGCACACCAGGCCGGCTGGAAAACTGCCCTCTTGACACCAGGCCCTGAGCCATCCTCTGGATGCTGTTAGAGGCACGCCACTCTCTATCTATCTATCTATCTATCTATCTATCTATCTATCTATCTATCTCTAGCACACTGTGGGCATGCTGCCTGGTTGTTAGTTAACACCTTCCTATAAAGCAGATACTGTTTGCTTGTTTATCTACAATCTTTCCCTCACTGAGCTAACCAAGACCTCCGTAGTGAATGTATTGTATGTATGTGAATGTATTTGTGTTGGTATGTGGTGTGTGGAATACATTCCATCCACAAGCGTACACGCCACCACCATGTCTGCAATTATAGTTAATAACCAGGCATGGCTCCAGCTTGGCCCACCCCCTGTTGTCCCCCATATGTCCCTCTGCTCTGGGAATAAACAGGAGGGACAGAGATACAGAGAGTGTGGGACAGACAGGAATGTGTGCCCTAGTCACCACCAAGCAGCACGGCCAGCGGCCAGCACCGACACAGACACACACAGGCACGCGCGCACATAGACACGCACGCACAGTGTCAGCATGACTGCCCCTCCCTCCATCAGAACCGTCAGCAGTGTCCCTGAAGGCCTATTCCCTACTGTCACATTTGTTACATGTGTTATGTATTGAACAGCTGGCATTGTGACTTCTGGACCACAGCAGAGTAATGTGTTATTCATAATGACAGTCGTTCGGAAGGATGGACTTTGTCTCTCTCTCTCTCTCTCTCTCGCCCTGCTCTCATCTCCGTGACTGTGGGTTTGACAATGCAGGTAACAGGATCAGGCCAAAGACATCAGCCAGAGTGAAAAGCTCTGCATGTTAGCCGCCCCGGGCCGGCTACATCTGTCAGGGAGTCTTATTTACCCTCCCCTCCTTCCCTCCCTCCCTCCCTCCCCCTCCCTCCGCTCCACGCCGCGCCACTCAGGGTAAACACTCGTGTGCCAGTTTTAATGAATCGCAAACGATGGCCATATGGACCAGCAGATCAACCCAGCGCCAGGCAGGCTGCAGCAGACTGGGTTGGAAATCGGCAGGGTCCTACTCCCTTTATCTAGCGAGCTTCAGTCAGCCCCACACCCACACACTAATGGAGGAATCACACACGGTTCAGGCACAGAAACCAGGTCGCTTTCTACACTGGCCAGCCATCCAGAGAATATTCTTTGTTTGTTTGGGTGGGTTTTGTTCTCGAAAGCCCTTCCTTCCATCTCCATATGCTAGCTAATATCAGAAGTGGAAGCTGCTCAAAGGGATATACTGGGAAATAACCTGGGGATTCCTAGGCAGCCTATTGGGAACAGGGAGGGAGTGTCTACGTTGGGTTTTGATGTGCTTACCTTGAGGAACGGAATGACAAAGGGACGCAGCGGGAAGTTGGTCGCCTCCTGGAGTTTGGAGTGGAACTCTTCTATGGTCAGGGTGGAATTCTGTCAAAAACCAGAGGAAGGGAGAGATTGGAACACTTGGAGAAGAAGCTTCACAGTAAAACATAGGAGACAGGCAGAGCTGGACATGGAGAGACAGAAAGAGATATTGGACACAACTAAGTAAGTACTGTAACTCCAGAAAAGTAGGAGAACGAGTGGGAGAGATAGACAGACAAGGGGAGAGGGACAGAGAAGAGGAGAAGAGCTGGACTTACCACCAGGCCCAGCACCAGACTGCGGACTCGCTCTCCGATCTCGGGCGAGATGTCGTTGCCGAACTGCTGCAGCGTGGTGAGGAAGCGCTTGAGCTTGCAGAGCTGGCGGGCGCCGCAGGCCGGCGGCAGCTGCTGATTGGACAGGGAGGCGGTGGACGACATGGCAGGGCCGTTGCTGAAGCCGTTGGGTGTAGAGGGCGCCCCGTTGAGCGACGTGGGCGAGTGACTCGAGTGACTGCTCCCGTTCAGCACTGCAGGGAGAGAGAGGGAGAGAGGCCATCCGTCAGTACCAGGCTGTTGTCCTCCTCCACCCTCCACCTGTCCCTCTACCTCCTCCTCCCGGACGCTATGCTCTGTGAGGGTGCCGGAGGACAGGGTCGAGGAGGGTGGTGAAGGCACATGCATCCTTAAGGTTGAGGCGGAGAGCTCCAGGGCACACACTAAGGCTGAGGACAGGGCACACACTAAGGCTGAGGCCAGGACACACACTAAGGCCAGGACACACACTAAGGCTGGGGCCAGGAAACACACTATGGCTGGGGCCAGGAAATGCACTAAGTCTGGGGCCAGGAAATGCACTAAGGCTGAGGCCAGGGAACACACTAAGGCTGAGGCCAGGGAACGCACTAAGGCTGGGGCCAGGAAATGCACTAAGGCTGAGGCCAGGGCACACACTAAGGCTGGGGCCAGGAAACACACTATGGCTGAGGCCAGGGAACACACTAAGGCTGGGGCCAGGAAACACACTAAGGCTGGGGCCAGGAAACACACTATGGCTGGGGCCAGGAAATGCACTAAGGCTGGGGCCACAGAACACTCTAAGGCTGGGGCCAGGAAACACACTATGGCTGGGGCCAGGAAATGCACTAAGGCTGGGGCCAGGAAACACACTAAGGCTGGGGCCAGGGAACGCACTAAGGCTGGGGCCAGGAAACACACTAAGGCTGAGGCCAGGGAACACACTAAGACTGGGGCCAGGGAACGCACTAAGACTGGGGCCAGGGAACGCACTAAGGCTGAGGCCAGGGAACGCACTAAGGCTGAGGCCAGGGAACGCACTAAGGCTGAGGCCAGGGAACACACTAAGGCTGGGGCCAGGAAATGCACTAAGGCTGAGGCCAGGGAACACACTAAGGATGGGGCCAGGAAACACACTAAGGATGAGGCCAGGGAACACACTAAGGCTGAGGCCAGGGCACACACTAAGGCTGGGGCCACAGAACACACTAAGGCTGGGGCCAGGAAACACACTATGGCTGGGGCCAGGAAACGCACTAAGGCTGGGGCCAGGAAACGCACTAAGGCTGAGGCCAGGGAACACACTATGGCTGAGGCCAGGGAACGCACTAAGGCTGGGGCCAGGAAACACACTAAGGCTGAGGCCAGGGAACGCACTAAGACTGAGGCCAGGGAACACACTAAGGCTGGGGCCAGGAAACACACTATGGCTGGGGCCAGGGCACACACTAAGGCTGGGGCCAGGAAACACACTAAGGCTGGGGCCAGGAAACACACTAAGGCTGAGGCCAGGGAACGCACTAAGGCTGGGGCCAGGAAACACACTAAGGCTGAGGCCAGGGAACGCACTATGGCTGGGGCCAGGAAACACACTAAGGCTGGGGCCAGGAAACACACTATGGCTGGGGCCAGGGAACGCACTAAGGCTGGGGCCAGGAAACGCACTAAGGCTGGGGCCAGGAAACACACTAAGGCTGAGGCCAGGGAACGCACTAAGGCTGGGGCCAGGAAACACACTAAGGCTGAGGCCAGGGAACGCACTAAGGCTGAGGCCAGGGAACACACTAAGGCTGGGGCCAGGAAATGCACTAAGGGTGAGGCCAGGGCACACACTAAGGGTGAGGCCAAGGCACATACTAAGGCTGGGGCCAGGGAACACACTAAGGCTGAGGCCAGGGCACACACTAAGGCTGGGGCCAGGGAACGCACTAAGGCTGGGGCCAAGAAACACACTAAGGCTGAGGCCAGGAAACACACTAAGGCTGGGGCCAGGGAACACACTAAGGCTGAGGCCAGGGCACACACTAAGGCTGGGGCCAGGAAACACACTAAGGCTGGGGCCAGGGGACACACTAAGGCTGAGGCCAGGAAACACACTAAGGCTGAGGCCAGGGGACACACTAAGGCTGAGGCCAGGGAACACACTAAGGCTGGGTAAAAACACTGTTGGCTGCTAACCCTTACTCTGCTGCTCGGGCTCTGCCACGGCTCATACCAGTTTGAGTGAAGGCTCTGTGTGCAGTAACTTCAGCTGCCTTTCACAAGTGGGACCGTTTGACCCCCCCTCTCTCCCACTATCCCTCCTCCCCTTCACCAGTCTGTTTCTAACTTTCGCTCACCCACTCACTCAGTAGGACACAACTATAAGAGGAACGCGTTAAAGAGGTGCCAAAAATAGGCCTGTGTTAGTTTATTCCAATAGCAGGTGTGTTGCTAAATCAGTCCTTGCACATGTCCATGAGCTGAAAGTAGATTTGCAGCATTCAGGTTCAGGGCACCCCCACCCCGCCTCCCCACCCTGCCTGGCTGCCACACTCCTGCTCCACACCCCTCCACTACTCCCTCCGTTCCACACCACCTTTCCCCTGCTTCATCTACTGAATGGTACATTACCCAATATTGGTGGGATATTCTTACACTCCATCCTCTGTCTTCAGTGACTGTCACAACAAGATGTCTGTCTCAATCAGAATGAAATCATATTCAATTCACTCATTTGGATCTCATCATTTAGTGTAGTATTCTGTTTCTTCTGATATGGGTTGTTTTTACACTGTACAGTGAGGGAAAAATGTATTTGATCCCCTGCTGATTTTGTACATTTGCCCACTGACAAAGAAATGATCAGTCTATCATTTTAATGGTAGGTTTATTTCAACAGTGAGAGACAGAATAACAACCAAAAAATAAAAAAAAACGCATGTCAAAAATGTTATAAAATGATTTGCATTTTAATGAGGGAAATAAGTATTTGACCCCTCTGCAAAACATTACTACGTTTTTAAAATGCAAATCAATTTATAACATTTTTGACATGCGTTTTTCTGTATTTTTTGGTTGTTATTCTGTCTCTCACTGTTCAAATAAACCTACCATTAAAATTATAGACTGATCATTTCTTTGTCAGTGGGCAAACGTACAAAATCAGCAGGGAATCAAATACTTTTTTCCCTCACTGTATAATGTATATAAATCTGATGTTTTTATGTTTTGTTTATTCTTAGTCTTGGGTGTATGTGGCTGAATTATTGAGATATTAAAGGATGTATGCATGTGCGAGTGAGTTTAATATGATATGTTATAAGCTTGGTGGGCAGTATACCGTATATACTGTATATTAGGGTATTTTGATATATTGAAACTATTTATTTGAGGTTTTTCAATACACTTTAATATTTAGAGCTACTTTTTAAGTAAATACCTTTAGTTAACTTGTGCAATACGTTAGGAGATAAAGCAGATTGCATTCTTCATTTCACCTGTCACATTATTTTACATTATGAAGCATACTGTAGTTCCCCAGAACAGTGGAGCCAGTCACATTTGTTTGACATAGCACAGTGGGAGAAAGCAGGAGCAGTTGAGTATATACATGTATTGACAGGGCTCACGTTTTATATTGAAAGTCAACAGTGTTATTTTGCTTCAATAGAGTGATCAGGGATGTGCAACTATAGTTTTTCCTTGACAGAAAATACATTAGTGCAGCACATTCAGAAAATAGCTTCATTTTCATCAGATGATAACAGAAGTGCAACGCTACTGTTAGCTAGCTACACAAGTAAATGAGCTTCCAATGAAAAAATAAGCTGCATGGCCATCATCATATTTCTAATGTTTATCATAGAAAGAATGTAGCCAGTTACATTTCCTAATGTTGTGCTTAAAGTTAATCTTGCATTTTACCAGAGAAAAGTAGGCTACACTGAGAAAAGTACAGGAGAAAAGGTAGCTACACATCAGTCAGAGTGCTGTCTGTTGATAGAATGCCCATTCCTGAATTCTCATCTGAGGGGAGAAGTGCAACTGAAGCAGAAAATAACTTGTCTGATACCGAGAAGAAATTACAATAAGAAGCATTTTACATCTGCGTTTACAAAACACAGCAAGATATTTCTGAAGCGTTTTATCTTTCTTTCCTGAGTGCAAAACGCAGAATTTTGCATTAACTCGACCCCTAAGTTTAACTTGCAAGTTAATGTAAGTAAGTGGCTGAACTAATAAGATGACGGGGCACCATATTGTGTTAGCTTTCTACCATGTTGGAGAAGTCAAAGCTCTTTGGATGAGTTACCTGTACAGCTTACACGATCTTGATTTCCTTGCTTTTTTTCTCCTCACAGTTCTCGGCCTGTCTTCTCCTCTCCCCTCTTCTCTGAGCAGAGCAGGCATGCCTGTTTCCCTAGCAACTCCAGACTCCACACAGACACAAGTGTAGCCTAGACATGCTGCTCCAGAGCCAGTGCTGTTCTTCCTTAAGACAAGCATGCGTCTGGAACTTTGCTCATTTGGACAATGTCTCTCGTTCACATTCGCTTGTAAAATGTCCAAACTCACCAAAAATGACATTCGGTATGGCCTACCTATATATGTATACATTTCTTAGCAAGATTGCCTGTCTCTGCAATTAGTTTATTTTAGTTTTGTGCTCGTTAGGATATTTAGCTAGCAGCATCCATCGAAATTCGCTAATATTTGTGCTAATTTTGTTAGCATTCTGGTAATAGATGCCCAATGGGCTTTTTTTGTGTTTTTTTTTGGAGCCACCTTGTGTACTAAGCCAGTAATACCGTATGAAAGAAGGACAGTATGACCGTATATCCCGGTATGAGAGAAGGACAGTATGACCGTATATCCCGGTATGAGAGAAGGACAGTATGACCGTATGTCCCGGTATGAGAGAAGGACAGTATGACCGTATGTCCCGGTATGAGAGAAGGACAGTATGACCGTATATCCCGGTATGAGAGAAGGACAGTATGACCGTATATCCCGGTATGAGAGAAGGACAGTATGACCGTATATCCCGGTATGAGAGAAGGACAGTATGACCGTATATCCCGGTATGAGAGAAGGGCAGTATGACCGTATGTCCCGGTATGAGAGAAGGACAGTATGACCGTATGTCCCGGTATGAGAGAAGGACAGTATGACCGTATATCCCGGTATGAGAGAAGGACAGTATGACCGTATATCCCGGAATGAGAGAAGGGCAGATATGAGAGAAGGACAGTATGACCGTATATCCCGGTATGAGAGAAGGACAGTATGACCGTATATCCCGG
The DNA here is from genome assembly GCF_901001165.1 of Salmo trutta. Taxonomy (NCBI): domain Eukaryota; kingdom Metazoa; phylum Chordata; class Actinopteri; order Salmoniformes; family Salmonidae; genus Salmo; species Salmo trutta. Next base: position 14,273,971 of record NC_042968.1, read on the forward strand.
TATGAGAGAAGGACAGTATGACCGTATATCCCGGTATGAGAGAAGGACAGTATGACCGTATATCCCGGTATGAGAGAAGGACAGTATGACCGTATATCCCGGTATGAGAGAAGGACAGTATGACCGTATGTCCCGGTATGAGAGAAGGACAGTATGACCGTATGTCCCGGTATGAGAGAAGGACAGTATGACCGTATATCCCGGTATGAGAGAAGGACAGTATGACCGTATATCCCGGTATGAGAGAAGGACAGTATGACCGTATATCCCGGTATGAGAGAAGGACAGTATGACCGTATATCCCGGTATGAGAGAAGGGCAGTATGACCGTATGTCCCGGTATGAGAGAAGGACAGTATGACCGTATGTCCCGGTATGAGAGAAGGACAGTATGACCGTATATCCCGGTATGAGAGAAGGACAGTATGACCGTATATCCCGGAATGAGAGAAGGGCAGATATGAGAGAAGGACAGTATGACCGTATATCCCGGTATGAGAGAAGGACAGTATGACCGTATATCCCGGTATGAGAGAAGGACAGTATGACCGTATATCCCGGTATGAGAGAAGGACAGTATGACCGTATATCCTGGTATGAGAGAAGGACAGTATGACCGTATATCCCGGTATGAGAGAAGGACAGTATGACCGTATATCCCGGTATGAGAGAAGGACAGTATGACCGTATATCCCGGTATGAGAGAAGGACAGTATGACCGTATATCCCGGTATGAGAGAAGGACAGTATGACCGTATGTCCCGGTATGAGAGAAGGACAGTATGACCGTATATCCCGGTGTGAGAGAAGGACAGTATGACCGTATGTCCCGGTATGAGAGAAGGACAGTATGACCGTATATCCCGGTATGAGAGAAGGACAGTATGACCGTATGTCCCGGTATGAGAGAAGGACAGTATGACCGTATATCCCGGTATGAGAGAAGGACAGTATGACCGTATATCCCGGTATGAGAGAAGGACAGTATGACCGTATATCCCGGTATGAGAGAAGGACAGTATGACCGTATATCCCGGTATGAGAGAAGGGCAGTATGACCGTATGTCCCGGTATGAGAGAAGGGCAGTATGACCGTATGTCCCGGTATGAGAGAAGGACAGTATGACCATATATCCCGGTATGAGAGAAGGGCAGATATGAGAGAAGGACAGTATGACCGTATATCCCGGTATGAGAGAAGGACAGTATGACCGTATATCCCGGTATGAGAGAAGGACAGTATGACCGTATATCCCGGTATGAGAGAAGGGCGGATATGAGAGAAGGATGGTATGACGATCTGGATACCACCCATCCCTAAAATGTTTGAAAACATTTCAATCTACAGGGTGTTTAATTTCTCCCCCAGTTTGTCGGAGTGCATATGGCAGTATGCCAACAGTGTGTGTTAGATGGTAGTGTGTGTATGTATGTTCTGTACGCGGTTCCTCTCATTTCTACCCTTGACTCTAATCTCTCCATTGGAGCCTGGCCGGTCGGCACACATGTGGGCTAACCATGTGACCCGCCACTTGTGTTCTGGTTTTAGAGGGGAGAGCGAGCTACACTGGTGACCGCCACAACAGGTGAAACAACACGGCCTGTCATTGCTATATAGGGAAGAAAGTGGTCTGTAGCCCGGCAAGCCCAGCAATGCCCCCTGTATCACTACAGCCGGTAAACAAGCCCCCCCCCCCCCCCACACACACACACACACACACACAGAGAGACAGTGCCACAGCCATTCTCACACACTCCAAGACACTTGATCCACCAGGGAATTCTACACACACAAGTGACTGAAGTCTTGTCTTCACCATGTTGAAGCTACAGTATCATCAGAAACACACAGCCAGGCCTTTGGAGCCCAACAGCAGCCTGTAGCAGCCTGTTTCCCCTGAAGCCCAGGCAGGTTCCCTTCCTAACAGCCGCAGAGGTAGAGCCGTGCCAATGACAGAGAAGAGCTGATGCAGCACTCCTACCAGCTCACTATTCTGTTCACATCCTGCCCGGCCCAATGCTGCACAAAACACCTTCAAGATAGATACATAGTACTACCTCAGGGAATTTACAAGGTTCTTTATAAAGTTAGAAAGAGGATTCAGGCATTCAAGGGAGAACACAGACATGGTAGCAATACAGAATAGTATTTTATGCCAGGTAAGATATGATAAGTATTTTTTGCATTTTTTTTAAATTGAAAGATAGCATGCATACATGTTTTAGAGTGCAAACAGAGAAATAAAGAATTTAAAAAATGCCTTACTTGACCTACTGGTGGTGGGTGTGAATGAAGCGTTGCGATTGGGTGCCTGGCTGACGGCCGGGGGTGGAGGTGGCATTGTGGGCGGAGTCAACCTGGGCTGGGTTTTGACATCAGCAGGTGAATCGGGCATCGTTCCAACCTTCTGTTCTGTGCTACCTGCAGGAGAGAGAGAGAGAAAGAGGGAGAGAGAGAGAGAGAAATAAAGAAAGAAAGAAAGCGAAGGAGAGAGAGAGAGAGAGAAAGAGAGAGAGAGACGGTTACAAAGAGACAAACAAGAAAACACATCAGACACCAACAGTATATCGGCCCCCAGACGCAAACATCCAGGTACAGAATGCACACGATAAAATCAGACCGAAACAAGCAATTTACTTCTCAGAAAAAATTCTTAATAGCTAGTTGTATTTATTGATCAGTGTTGCTTCCATTATCTGACACCCACTCATGACCCACTGATTTGATATGAGAGAGAATGTATTGATGGCCTGGCTGTGAGGTCTTGTTTCTGCTGCAGAGACTCTGTGAACGATGTTGTACTACAGCAGAGAGACAGAGAGATAGAGATATGGGGGCTTGGAACAACATGCTAAATATTACAGCTCTTGGAGACATAAAGTAACACCTGCTGGTCCGCTCAGCTGCTGCTGACGGGACCCCCCCACCCCCACACCAACGCCCCCCGTCGTACTGACATCCCTATCAGTGTCCTCCACTCCCCCTTCCTACCCCTCAGCCCCAGTCCCACTGACACTCCCCGCCTGTCCCCTCTCGTCCCCCATATGGACAGGCGCGTGACAGTCAGTGACAAGTGCAGCTGGATCTGCCGCTGTCCATCACAGAGACACTTCTACGAGGCTGGAACGAGGCCCCCAGCCGGGACCAAACAAGGCAAGGCAGGGCTGCTCCAGTCGGGGACAGGTGGGACGGGACGGCCTGGAGCGGTCAGGTGGCATCGCCTTTTCCAGGAGATAGGACAAGGGCTGCTATTCCTCTGCCGTGCCCTGCTGCCTTCCACATACACAGGGACACACTGGCTTTTCACTGCCCAGTCCCCACACTGGCTTGTCACTGCCCAGTCCCCACACTGGCTTGTCACTGCCCAGTCCCCACACTGGCTTGTCACTGCCCAGTCCCCACACTGGCTTGTCACTGCCCAGTCCCCACACTGGCTTGTCACTGCCCAGTCCCCACACTGGCATTCTTTCTGCCTCCTACTACGACCACAACAACTCTTGTAGTTTCTTGCGCAAAGCTGCAGAGAGAAGGCTGTAAATGTCGGTTTCTTTTTGATGTATTAAAAGGTCTATCGATTGCAATCTCAAATACATTGTTTACACATGATCACATACTTTTTCATTCAAAATAATATTTGTTCTTTGAAATAATGTGGATAAAATGTAATAATCTTTCTAATATCTTTTCCAGGGGCCATGCATACACATTATCCAGTGAGCGTGATCAGCCCTGGCTCAGTGTTGGAGTACTCAGTATTAAATGCTCCATGGTAAACACTGAGTGTAACAGGGGAAGCAGCAGCCGTCAGAGGGATGTGGGTGGAATGGGATCCTTCTGCTACAAAAACATGAGCTGCCGAGTGTGATGTCTTTCACAGCCACGGAGAAGATAGCTTTACAGTGTGTGAGACCATGTGTGTGTGTACCCACCGTGCTTATATATGTGTATACCCTGCGAGTCCTGGACCCAGTATCTGCATTAGACCAGTACAGAGGCATGTGCCGAGGAGGAAGGTTTAAGCCAGGCGTCTCTATCAGCTGTCTCGGAGTTCACTCCACTGTTAACTCCACTCGGACAGCAGGATCATGTCGGCCACGCAGGGAGCAGCTCGCAGCGAGCCTCATAGACCTACAGGCACCCCACTAGCATGTAGTACTAGTACTCCTGACCATGTTTGGAACAGACATCCACCCCAACCCACCCGCTAAGCTGCAGCCGCTGCCGCCTCCACTGTCAAGTGCAAAAATAACCAAACACATCGGGTCACTGCCAAACAAGCAACAGGAGGATAATTAGGTCTTGACCTCCAGGGAGAGCAGCTGCAGGATGGTGGAGGGTGCAGGAGGGTGCCGCGGTCCTCAGGGTTAAAGTGTTTCTGGGGTGGCAGGGAGAAGTCACCTCTGCAGCCAGGACGGACAGCCAGGACGGACAGGCGCAGCTCCTTACTGCTTTTCTCTCTCAGACTACTAAACTCAGATCCTCTGCTGCTGACTATGAAAAAAATATGCAGAGTACACTGTGTTCCAGAGCAATGGTTTATGAATGGAACCCTTCCACAGTATTCCTGCCACAGTTAACATTCTCTTAAACTCTTCTCTAGGCTATTTCCATATGTGCATGTAGAACTCCCAAAAAGCTAGGCTCTGATTTTCAAGAGTTTTATTCGAGATTCTATAAGTTACAACGGCCGTTGAAAATCTGACTGTGGTCCTCTCAAACACAAGGGGCGCTCGCCAGGAAAACACTTCGATCCCCTAAACACAAGGTGTCTGATTTTGGCCATATAGTATTGAAGCCCTGCTAGGGCTGGGCGATATGGCCAAAATATTATACCACGGTATTTTTTGTTTTGGAGATCATTCCCACAGTGCCACGCAGGGCTGCACGATATGGGCAAATAATGTAGGATTTATTTTTAACCAAATGTTGCAATTGCGATTTGACTTGCGAATTAGAGCAGAAAAATTGGAATCATGGAAATATAAAGACTATTCTAATTCAATAGTTAGAATATAATAGTGGGCACTTTGAATACAGTGTTGTTTGAGATGATAACGAATTAAAATGCCAGGGAGGAGTTATTGTGACAGGGTAGAAACGAGTGTTGATAAGTGTTTCCTAGGGGAAACTATAAGCTTTGGCTACATTGCATGTTTTCTCTTAGCTACTTCATGTAGCCAACATATTCTTGCTTTGCATATTTCTCTGATTTAGAAGATACTACTGCACAAACAACATGCTGATTTAGGTCTACACCATCACTGGTACTATCAGGCTGTATTAGCTAGCTACGTTTGCTCTTACTCAGTACATTTATTAGCTAGCTAGCTATTAGCTTTAGCGGCTAACAATTAGCGTCTCACAAGATTTAGGGCAACTTGCTAAGAAAAGACAAACTTGCTGTCTGCTGATGTAAGAAACACAAACTAATAGTGTCACTATAGAACGCTAGTGGATTTATGTTAAGAAGCAAAGTGAAAACAGCATTGTTGTCATCAACATTGTTGTTGCAGGTGCTACATTAACCATGCAGACTGAACGCAAGTTTGTCGTGGTTGAGGAACGTCAAATGCGCTCCTTGAGTGACAGGTGGGGTGGCCAGGTCTGTGTGGAAAATGGCACCGAGAGATGACTCAAGTAGCGAAGTCAACTATACAAATTGACATTACACATGGCGTATCACATTTAACAAACCAAACATTCAAATACCGGTATAGAAGGTAAAGTAAAAACCCAAACCAGTCCCTGCATCAATACTGGTATATTGAGCTGGTGGCTCCTGCCTGTAGGACTGCAATGTCCCCGCTCCCAGCCATGGACAAATGTAGACAGGTACCCTGCCTGGCCCTGTGCTGCACGGCTGGGCTGCTCTCCTCTCTGGTCTGCCTGGGTGTCTGTCTGTCAGAGAGAAGAGGAGGCAGGCAGGGCAGGGCTCGTCCATCAGTCACCACACTCAACAAACAGTATTCCTGTTCAGGAGCTATTGTAGCTATACTGACTGACTTCAGCGACAACAAAACAACTAAAGAGGACCGCACACAAACTCTTTGAGGCCTGGGTTCTTGTCACTTTTTTGCTTTAAAAAAACGTGGACAGACTCGTGACGATCACTGATTGGTCATTTCACTTGAATCCCATAATGTACACGCACTCTATTTCCATGACGACTGAACAATCTTGACCCGCCCTCTGACTGTGATTTGATTGACACAGTGACCATTTTGACAGTAAGCATGCCTTAATCAGGGCTGTTAATTTACTCCTTGGGGAGAGTTCCTTCACATGGCAACTGCTGCTAGGGCTCCCGAGGGGTTCTGGGAGTGACCACGGCCTGGCTGGGAGGGCCGAGACTCCTGGGGCGAGGGGGAGAGAGAGGGAGGAGTCCTGCCCTCCTGGCCTGTCTGCAACTGCTGTGGGATTACTCACAGCTGTTTAATCTGACCAGCTAAAGGACGCACACACACACACACACAACTCTGGATTTCATTTTTAATACATTAGAAAGTCTGCTCTGTCCGAACCCCCCCCATCTGTGGCCATCTGTGCTCCCATTGTGCTGAAGGACAGGAAGACTCACGCCAAGGGAGAAACGGAGAGGGAAAGACAGAGTGAGATGGAGAGACTAGTAAGAGAGAGAGAGAGAAACAGAGTTGATGGTCCACACCTCAACAGACTTCCTGGGTAGAGCTGTCAATCCCCCAGCATGTCCATCTGACCACAGTGTGTGTCCTGTTGCTTTCACTGTGTTTCCTCTGTCTAATTAAGGAACCATGGCATCGGAACACAACAGTGGATCCTGTTCAGGGAGTGGTACAGGACGTTCTGATCCTTCCTCTTCTTCCTTCCACGCAACCTTTCATCGCCCACTCAAAGTGGATCTACACAGTAATCAATACAGAAAATAGATTTTACCCAGGATACAATGCTGCTTCATAGACTCCCTGAGGATTTGGGAGCCCGGCGCTGGCTCTGGCCTTAGCTGCAGCCCTCAGTATGCAGTCAAAAGCTTTTGCTGATTACACTGCTGTCAGTCTCTCCTGTACACAGCTGTATGTTTCCCGTAATCACGCCTAAAAATGGCTTTCAGGGAAGGAACAGTCAGCTATCTGTGTTCTAAAAGGGTTTCAGTTCAGTCCTATTGTGCTACAAACAAGATGAAAAACTATTCAGTGCAAGATCACACTCCAGTTTGTCATTCTGGAGCTATTTCTGGGTCTCTCTAGATTTCAGGACATACACTTTCACTTAAACCACCAAACACACAAGAAACGATCATGTAATGACAAGCCATTAAGAGGCTGGTTGGCTGCTGGTAGTGTCTCTGTCTTCACATGGCCTATCCTTCACATTAGAACAGAGCTACTGTAACTGTATCTTAGACGCGGACAGACTCTGAGATGGTCTCTAGAGATCTTCTCTTGCACCTCTGTCGCTCTCCCTCTATCCAAATGGGCTCCTCTCTGGGACACATACCCCTAAATCTCTCCCTCTGTCTCTAGCGTGTTCTCTCTCTCCCTCTCTCTCTCTCTCTCTCTCTCTCTCCCTCTCTGTAATTCCCCCAGTCTCCAGGAATGCTGTTGTTTTTAATTTCTCCCAGCTGCTCTGGCTCGGTGCCCGCCCGCCTGCCTTCCCACATCTGCTCCCCATCAGGCCGCCGAGTAGTCCACACAAACACAGACCTCACATCAAAACATGGGGATTAGAGCCCTGCGCCTCGGCCCCAGGACCCCGCACCCCTCTCCCTAGCCCCCTCCAGACTCCCTGACTCCCCATCCCCATCGCCCCTCTCCTGACCCAGGGATTGACAGAGACCCTGGGCCTGCATAGCCCCCTTAGCATGGGAGTGGATGGAGACACCATAATGAATAGACCAGGTCTGGCGGGAGGGAGATGTTGGAGCAGAGGGATAGTGGATTAGATAGTGATCAGACGTGCTGGATGGAGGAGCCTGGCATTGATGATGATGTAAAGGTCCTCCTGCCTGGGAGAACTCAGTCAACCTGTCTGAATGGCAGACTCTCTCTCTCCTCTCTCTGTGTCTCTCTCTCTCTCTCTGTGCCTCTCTGTCTCTCCGTCTCTTTGTCGCTCGCTCTCTCTCTCTCCCTGTGTCTCTCTCTTTGTCTCTCTATCTCTCTATCTCTCTATCTCTCTCTCTCTCTGTGTTAGAAACCAGACTGGGGATCATCTTGAGCTGATTTAGAGTTCAGAGGCTTTAGGTTCACTAATGACAGGGTGGGAGAGAGAGCCTTGGAGAGAGAACACCCCCAGCTCCCTCCACAGAAATGTACAAGCACGGAACAGGCAGAAACAAATACACACGTTACCCTGTTACTTGAGAATCACTGCGATACTACACAGACTGGGCTGAACAAATATGTTTAGTGAAAACAAACATTCAGTGGGGAATAAATGTCTGTTTAATAATAGAGAACTGAAAGGCCCAGGGAGAAAATGCATGTGTGTGTGTGTGTGTGTGAACGTGTGACCGTGTGTGTGACTGTGTGTGTGTGTGTGTGTGTAGAATGAAAAATAGACAACATAGAGAAAGTTAGACTGAGCGCAGCAGGAGCCTCACAGCGCATACAGTAATAACTCCCAGAATATATGTTAAAACCATTTAGGGTGTGGCGGCAGTGCAGCGGTGACCCATGGGGTGTGTAACGGCTGAGACCCCAGCTGTGTGGAGGAGGAGGAGGAGGAGGGGGTCCTCAGACACTCCATCCATCTGAGGAGGAGGAGAGGAGAGAGGGATGAGGCCAGACACACTGGTTCCTGGGCTGACCTAGTTACCACTGAGTTACTGGGCAGAGGACACGAGCTGACCAGGACAGACCAGGACAAGGTCAGTGTAAAACGGTCTAATACACAGGAGAGATCAGCTCTCTCCTCGTCTGCACCAGTCAGACAGCGGATACAGTACTCAGATGTCTGAGACATGAGGCATGGCCAGGGAGAAAGGTAGAACAACACGGAAAACAAGGAACCAATACTGCTACTCCCTACTCTCTACTTCTCTATTTGTTTAAATAGGACTCTCAGTCTCTGAATTGTTCAGCGCACCAATGAGTATTCCCTCACGTCTTTGTGTTTATTCATTTACTGCCTACATAACTGTTTATTCCTCTACCTCTCTCCATTCCCCCTCTGTTTGCTGTTTCTGGGTAATGTGATGTTATTGGAGGTCTGGTGGAAAAGCCAGCTCTTGATTTGAACTGTGAGGGAGAGGGAGACTTCATGGCGATGGTGACGAAAACGCCCTGACGAGGGACCTGCGTTTCAGAGTCGGCTTCCTTCCCCACCCAACACAACAGCACTTGTGAGACAAGTTTCGGTTCCCTGCTTCTCTGTACTTTAGTGTGCTTGTCATGTGGCGCTGACGGCTGTGATGACTGTTATTGATATAATTGTATTGAAGTCTAGCGGCCATCTGTTCTCTTCAGGGAGGGCGTCGCTCGGCAGTGAAGTGCTTACATGGAGCATATCGCTGCTCACAGAAAAAAATACGTCCTTTTCACATTTTCCCAATGGCTGCTAATATAATCCAGATGTTCCATGGAGCTCTGTTTCTCCTCCACCCCCCCCTCCCTCTCTCTCTCCTTTTCTTCCCTCCCTCTCTCCTTTTGCTCCCACCCTCCCTCTAGCTCTCTTTTTCCTCCCTTCCTCTCTCCTTCCCTTCCTTCCCTCCATTTCTCCCCAGCCGCTAACCCAGAGCCATTCCTAAATAAAGGAAAGTATTTGTGACATTCTGCCGCGACGGGCCGTGCCAAGAACAACTCCCCGGCCTGGCACATCTGGAGTGTGTTAGGACGGCACTGGGCACTGGCACCGGCCGAGACACAGAGACGAGTGTGCGGCCACTCTGGGGATCTCTCACACACACACACACACACACATACCAACAAGAACTAACTGGCCTGTTGTTTGGATCCGTCAACATCCTAATTTGAGCAAAAAATACGGCCTCCGCAGTTTGCACCAAGCTTCTACTCATACCGGCAACACAAGCAAAGGGAAGAAAAGCTGGACTTGCAATCGTATCAGACAAGTCCACAGCTGTGTGCTCACAAGCAGCTAAGCCCTAATTCTCAGGTGGACTTGTTGCTGTGTTGTTTGTATTCTTGCTGCTGCAGTTCTATCAGACCCATTCAGCAGGAGAGCGTGCTCAGGGTGCGTGGGGCTGGCTGGCTAGAGGCTCCAGGCCCACTGTAAAAAGCTCACACCTGAACATCAATAACTGTCATATCTGCCACCTGGGGACCGCCAGTGCCATGGGCACACAGCCGTCACCAGCACATCTGCCAACGCTGAGAGAGAGGGAGGGAGGGAGGACACAGAGCAGAACAGAGAAAAACACTAAAACATGGCGGGTAGGGAGAGAAGAGAGAGTGGGGGAAGGTACAGGGATATATGAAGTACACTATAAAGACATAGAAAGAGAGAGAGAAGAGAGAGTGGGGGAAGGTACAGGGATATATGAAGTACACTATAAAGACATAGAAAGAGAGAGAGAAGAGAGAGTGGGGGAAGGTACAGGGATATATGAAGTACACTATAAAGACATAGAAAGAGAGAGAGATGAAGAGAGAGTGGGGGAAGGTACAGGGATATATGAAGTACACTATAAAGACATAGAAAGAGAGAGAGATGAAGAGAGAGTGGGGGAAGGTACAGGGATATATGAAGTACACTATAAAGACATAGAAAGAGAGAGAGAAGAGAGAGTGGGGGAAGGTACAGGGATATATGAAGTACACTATAAAGACATAGAAAGAGAGAGAGATGAAGAGAGAGTGGGGGAAGGTACAGGGATATATGAAGTACACTATAAAGACATAGAAAGAGAGAGAGAAGAGAGAGTGGGGGAAGGTACAGGGATATATGAAGTACACTATAAAGACATAGAAAGAGAGAGAGAGAAGAGAGAGTGGGGGAAGGTACAGGGATATATGAAGTACACTATAAAGACATAGAAAGAGAGAGAGAGAAGAGAGAGTGGGGGAAGGTACAGGGATATATGAAGTACACTATAAAGACATAGAAAGAGAGAGATGAAGAGAGGTGGAGAGGAAAGGGTTGGGTAGAGGGAGGGGATGAAGACATGGAACAAGAGAGATGCAGGGAGGAGAGGGGGGTGCAGGGAGGAGAGGGGGGTGCAGGGAGGAGAGGGGGGTGCTGGGAGGAGAGGGGGGTGCTGGGAGGAGAGGGGGGTGCAGGGAGGAGAGGGGGGTGCTGGGAGGAGAGGGGGGGTGCTGGGAGGAGAGGGGGGTGCAGGGAGGAGAGGGGGGTGCAGGGAGGAGAGGGGGGTGCTGGGAGGAGAGGGGGGTGCTGGGAGGAGAGGGGGGTGCAGGGAGGAGAGGGGGGTGCTGGGAGGAGAGGGGGACTTATTTGGCCCAGTTCCTCAGAGCAATTCTCTTCCTTTGCTCCTTCTCACAGAGGCAGCCTCAGCCTCTCTCTCTTTCTCTCTCTCTCTCCTGCCAGCTGAGGGCTCTGCCTCAGGGTGCAACAACATTTAATTTGAGCTTGAAAAAAGTTGAAATGAAAGTCATTTCTCTCTTCCACCCTCTCTGGACAACAATGAGGTCACAAGACCCCATTAGACCTGACCTCACATGATGTCATTTCTCCCCAAATTGAGTTTATACTTAATACCTTTCCAGAACAACTTAGAATAAAAGTGGTTATTTCTCTTATGATTAAGATTCATGACAATTTGATTAACATTGCCTAACTTTGGCCTATTTAACAGTAACGGTAATGGCCCTGCTTTCCCCTAAACACCCATATTATTCAAATTATGGGGGGAAACCGTGCCAAAAATTACCCTCGATCGGAATCTGTTTACACTGTGTACTTACACAAACAAGCTCCTCTATCAAAACACCTGCAGCTTCACCAAACACCAATTAGCTCATCAGGCTTTTAATTACTCTGTTAATTGCATACAGGCAGCATGAAGGGCGGCTTGGGAATAGGGCGAGGAGCTCTCCTGAGGGCCCGCCTTGACAATCCTGACAAAAACAAAGAAGAACTTTGCCAATGACAACATTGACGCTCCGGCTGCTGTTAACAGCCTGGCTGCTTCATCTTCATCGCCCATCAACCGTCTGCCACAGGGCTGTGTGACATCACTTCCTGTACAGCACTCTAGCATTTCCTGCCTCTCTGACTGAGCCAAACTGGGAGCAGAGAGCGAAGGGAGAGAGAGAGAGAGAGAGAGAGAGAGAGAGAGGCATGTAGTGAGTCCATCTGCGAGCTGTACATCTGGATTAGTTCAGATTGGTCATGGGAAGGGGAAGGGTGAGCAAGCGTGGGAATATTCCTCACATAAGTGTGGGCATGTGGGCCATTGTCTCTGTGGGAGAGTTAGAAAAGAGGTCCATACTGTCCAGTGATCTGTTCTCTGTCTGTCATAGAGCACTAGCACAAACATCAGAGCCATGTCACTGAGAGTACATGGGAAACGTTTGCGTCAGATACAAATATAGATCTGTTTTCCCTGGGCCTTATTTACTTTGTTTGGCTGTTATGAATGATGCATTCAGAGCTGTCACAACGCTCTCTCTCTCTCTCTCTCTCTCTCTCTCAGCTCCCAGCTCAATCTCTGTGCTAGAGGCTCAAGAGGCTGCAGCAGGCAGCAGGAGAGTGTGTTTGGCTGAAGAGGCGTATCCAGGAAACAGTGGCAGGCCCGGACTTCCTGTGTGACAGGTGTGCGATGGGAACGAGGACGGGGACGGGGGTCTGACAGCTGCCGTCTCTGCTCTCTGTGTGTTTCTCTCTCTCCTCTCTCTCTGGCCAGCTCAGCCCCACGGCCAGCTGCAGCCCAGACCTGCTGTGTTTGCTCTGCCTCTTACGTCATTACTGCTGATTTATGGAGCACAAACTGACTTCAACCTAACCCCCCTGACACACACACCTCCTGACTGACCACACATTGCCTGTCCATCTCCCTCTAACACAGTGTGTGTTGTTTTATTTTGGACCGTTTTTGAATCAGTGGATGTGTGAAGGCCTATTGTCTCGTTCGTCTCGCTCAAACAAACAACATCGATTTTTGCTGTTCTCACCTCCTCTCAGTCGGCAATGTTGAGAACTGGAACCGTGTACTTCATTCAGCGTTAAACATCTGTCCTGTCTGTCACCACTGACACCATCTGCATCCCTGCAACGCCTCCCCCGGTCTGGGACTCCCTATCTCATACCCCTTCACATGCCCCAGGCACATGCACAATAGCTCATGACATTAGCAGGGAGGCAGGCGCATAGCGGGTGATCTGTGTCTCCGCTGTTCTCCATCACCGCCACCCCATAGGTAGCAACCCGCCTGCGTAGGGACTCCAATCAGGGGAGTCATGTGACCAGTTAAACAGAAGCTTTGACAACTTCTCCCCAAATCTCCATTTAGCCCGAAGCCAGCTGCACTGGAAGCTCCTGAAATAAATACCAGTGTTTCCTCTGGGACCAGACTGATGGCTGGAATCCACCGTTCTTCCCCCCCCCCCAAAAAAAAAAACAGTGAGAGGGAGCAGTCATATAGATGGCCCTATAATTGACAGGGTAATAGTGTTTGCTAATAGGCTAATTAAAGTAGCCTGCTGCCATTCACACAGTGGTTATACAGGCCTAGCCCCTAGCTCACCGTCATGTATCGACAGAGAATCCACACAGACGCGATCCGCCTGCCTGTGTATCTTCTAGTCTACGGAAACTGCAGGGTTAACTCCTGTCTGTGTCTGTCCAGGTTTCCCTCACCACTGTCTCCTCTGCTCCTTCAGAACGCTGGCCCTCTGCTCTGGGGAAAGTGTCCTCATATGTCTTTGTTTATCCCCCCCGTCTCTCTGGCTCTCTCTCCAACTTGTAAATGTCTTCCTCACTTCCGCTCTCGCTGTGTTATTCTCTCCCCCCCCCCCCCTTCTGCCCATCTGCCTCCTTCGTTCACAGGCATTACCACCTTGTCGTCTGTACTCTCTCCGGATACTTCAGAGACTGCTGGAGAACTTTAGCACCCCCCCCCCCCCCCCCCCCCCCCCAAAATCAAAGTCCCCCTACAGGGATTCAGCCCTAAAGTTTCACTGGGAAGATAGGCCCTCCTCAAAGCACTTTTGGGTTTTTTTCTCCAAAAATTATGACATCAATGAAATCTCTCCCCTCTTTCCACTTTTCATATTAAATCCCTGATCTGTGTGGGAACAGTATAGTTACAGTTTAGGAACAATACAGTACCTCACATCCTTAGTAGAGGATGTGAGGGTGTGAGTTAGGGAGGCTGGGCGAGAGATTAAGGTCTGTATAAGTAACCGGGAACACAAGGGCACTCGGCTCAAACCCACTTGAAGAGTGACAGAACCATCTGTGGCAAAGCTTCTGTTTCCACGAGATAACAGCTTTCTAATTTCACAAATATGTGGAGAGGCCATACCCCCCCTGATCGTCTGGCTTGTCTTGCTTCCCCAATCCTAGCCTGAGCCCACAGCCCCCCATCAGCCCCCTTCCAGACGCCTTTTAAGTCATTGTGGAGAGGAGTGTGTGTGAACACTTAATAACTTTAACTCTATCTCCAGTCAGCGTTCCTCTCGCTCTCTCTCTCTCTCTCTCTCTCTCTCTCTCTCTCTCTCTCTCTCTCTCTCTCTCTCTCTCTCTGTGTGATACGGGGCTGGCTGAGGGCGAGGCGGGAGAAAAGGGAGGAACTTGTTATATCCGAGTGAGGAGCAGCGATATGAACTTCCCCGCTGTACGTTTGATTAAAAATTGCTCAGTGCTACAGTAGATTATTCCAGCGTGTTTCCTGTGTCTGTCTCTAATCTGCATATCCCATAGGAAGTTGGGAAGAGCGAGGGAGGGAGGGCAATTGGTTACCATGAAGTGTCTCTCTCTCTCCCTCTCCCTCTCCCTCTCCCTCTCTCTCTCTCTCTCTCTCTCTCTCTCTCTCTCTCTCTGTGTCATGAGTGTTTTGGCTATAGCTGTCACCAGTTCACAGGCTCAGTTCTCATAATGAAGTCAGTGCCAGTGACACAATACATCTGCGTTCACAGACTACACCCCTTGGTTATTCAACGTCACAAAAGAGAACATTGTGTCTGAGGTGCGAGGTTTAAATCGATGGGTTGTTAATGTGTTCTCTATTTTTACTAATGTTGTCGAGAGCTAATTTCATAGAAAACACAACAACAATCATTTTTGATTGATTCCTCTTTAAAACAGGAAAGCTCAGCTCTGACACCTGAGACTAGCAAAACAATTAGAGGGCAATTTACTGTAAGCATTTATCCTGCGGAGACATGACAAGTTAAAACAATACGGGTGAGATTAGATTTATATCTTCTCTCAAAGTAAAACAATTCTTAGCAAATGTGATGTGGGTCTTGTAACGCTGCACTCCGTACCATGGGAAATAAGAGGGGCCACTTTTCTGTGTAATAATAACACAAAGGAAATGTACGCACAGAAGATATTGTTTTGAATGAAAGTACAGTATAGTACAGTATATGTTTGTTCTGTAAGAAGTGAGAGTGTGTATCCGTGTGGGCGCTGTGTGTGTGTGTGTGTATATATATATGTGTGTGTGTGTGTGTGTCTATAGTGTGTGTATAGTGTGTGTGCATGTGGTTTAGACGTAACTCTCCGCTCCCACACTGCGGTGCCAATGTGTTCCTCATTACTCCAGATGTTTGGGAGCTGGACGGCTCCTCTGCTCTCTGGCATTCTGATTCTCCCCTGAGAGGGGGCCATGTCACAGTAATGTCAAACACATGTGGAGCACACTGGGGCTCCCAACGCCAAAGTCTTTCCCACTGTTTGGACGGATAAACAGGGAGGGAACCATAGCGATCGACCGCTGGTCTGCCTGTGCCTGAACCCATCACTATGGGCTCACTGGCAACAGACAGCATGGGTTCCCAAGGCTGGAGTCTGCCCCCTTCAATGGGCTGGAGTCTGCCCCCTTCAATGGGCTGGAGCCTGCCCCCTTCAATGGGCTGGAGTCTGCCCCCTTCAATGGGCTGGAGTCTGCCCCCTTCAATGGGCTGGAGTCTGCCCCCTTCAATGGGCTGGAGTCTGCCCCCTTCAATGGGCTGGAGTCTGCCCCCTTCAATGGGCTGGAGTCTGCCCCCTTCAATGGGCAATAAGAGATACCCACAGAGGCCCGCAAACATGTCTCAGCATGCCTCCATGGGGTTTTGAAATGATTTCATCCACATTGCAGAACTATATGTACAGTGTCATATAATACACATGTGAGGTGATCAACAAATATGTTAACAATGGGCTTCTCCATTATCACTGTTACCAGAGAACAAGACTTCACTGTCAATCTCAGAACCCAGTGATTTGAGACACGATCCAGTCCAAAACACTATCTCAGTGTCAATGTCTCGGTCTGCACCTCTTCACACACACACACACACACACACACACACACACACACACACACACACACACACACACACACACACACACACACACACACACACACACACACACACACACACGTTACCTAAGATTATGGATTTCTCAGCTGCTGCACTTTTCATCATGGCCAGACGCTGCCAGATAAACAAAAGGAAAAAAAAGCTCATCCAAAGAAAGCATTTCTCTGTTTGAGATGAATTTCGTCTCCCTGGGAACGTAACTGGCCCTTGAACGCACTCTTTGGCTGCTAGTGTTCCAATCATGGGAGAGGACAGAACCCTGGAGCTGTGTGTGAGATACCAGACAAACACATCAAACCAGTTGGGTGCTCACACCCTGACAGCGCTGACCTGTGTGCAGTCTCCTGGTGCGCAGCTTCTCCGGGTGGAGCCCTGATCATGGAATTGCACAATAGTATTAATGCATTATAGGAATTAGGTTCACGGGGTAATCTGTCGGCTGCTTACAGGTTGGGATTCCAGGACAGTGGAACATTCACTGTAAGTCCACTGTTGCACACAACTCACAGATGGCTTACAAACAGCAGCCTCTGCTCACTGGGCAAACCAGCCCACGCAGAGTTGCTATGTTCTTAATTCACTGTTATACGCAATGCCTCCCATATACTTATGCTGACCAATCTCCTACTTTCTTTTAGTATACACTATTGTCTCTACTCTCTATAATAGGTTACTCAGAACTACATTATACTATATTTACATACACACACATGAAACGCATTATTTTTTACACAGACTAGAATCTAGTCATCCTGTTGTCATGGTAGTGAGTGTTGCTATGGTGCGTTTGTGCACAGTACAGTAGTATATGCCGTATTCAGGGATGATGGCTCCGGCAATTGTCGTTTGGCTTGTGTGTCCAGGTGTCTGTGTGTTCTGCTGACCAGCTGACCTTCTCTCCTCTCCTCTGCACAAACACACACACACAGACACACACACACACACTCTGCCGGCCGGCCGGCTGCGTGCTCCCGCCCACTGCCATCTGCTCCTCTCATTAATTAGAAGACGGCCAACTTCACCTGCACCGCCCGCACTCAAATTACAATAATTACCTCTCACATGCACAAGCCCGCCACCCCGCTCCCCACCCCGCTGCCCAGCACACTCCGGCTGCAGGTCACTGTGCTGTGACATTGTCACCTGGCGAACCAACCGGCAGGGGGACCAGGCAACAGACACTATCACCTTCAACCAACAGCATGGCTTACCCTGCCATGAGTGACCAATAAGGACACTCTCCTATTATAAACTGGTTACCAACGGAATTAAAGCAGTAAAAACAAAATGTTTTGTCATACACGTGATATAATGTCTGATATACCACGGCTTTCAGCCAATCAGCATTCAGGGCTCGAACCACCCAGTTTATAATAGTACACAACCCCCTTGTCATAGCTTCAGTATGTTTCTGCTACCACTGTGGGCTGAATTATGATGCCTCAAAGTGGGGCTCTTAGGGTCTTTGAGAACTGGTGTTTGTCAGGCGGCAGCCAGCGAGCTACACACTGCATGTCTGCGTCTCTGCTTCTTTCCACAGAGGAGGCTGGTGAGACTCCATCACTGCACTACAACATCTCTCTATTTGGCATGTGGCTTTGGCACAAGAGACCGTATCTCTTTTAAAATAACTTTTTTTTCCCTCCTGTGGTATTTTTCCGTCTGCCCATTAAACGGGAGGGAGACATCCATACAAGAGTGGTAGTAGCAGAGATGGAATAAACTCCAGTGGGGTAATGAATGGTTTTCTTTAAGAGAGGTACTTCATGATTGGGACCTTTTCCTTTGGAGAAGAGTGGCGGGCGGTGGGGATGTTTGGTGGTAATGTGCGGTAATGCTGAACGGCTGTAGTGCGGTTTCACCTTTGGATCTCTCCATCTATTGTCTGTCTATTATCAGCTGTTCAATTATTCAGCTGATCTTTACCGCCAGGGCCAATTGAATAGTCAATTCATGTGATGTCCTGCAGAGAAAATGTCCTCTGTTTTAACAGATGCATTTAGAGAAGAATCCACTGACGGATATCAGAGTTTGTGGAGGCTCAAGTGAGTGACTTTTTGGCCAAGATGAGTCATCCACACAGAGTAATCTTTCTTTAAGTTACATGTATTAGTCTTTTATACACTGAGTATACAAAACATTAAGAACAGCTGCTCTTTCCATGGCATAGACTGACCAGGTGAATCCAGGTGAAAGCTATGATCCCTTATTGATGTCATTCGTTAAATCCACTTCAATCAGTGTGGATGAACGGTAGGAGAAAATTGAGACATGAATTGTGTACATCTCAACTGAATGGGTGAATCGGCAAGACAAAGGATTTAAGAGCCTTTGAACGGGGTATGGTAGTAGGTGCCAGCCACACCGGTTTGTGTCAAGAACTGCAACTCCGCTTGGGTTTTTCACGCCCAACAGTTTCCTGTGTTTATCAAGAATGATCCACCACCCAAAGGACATCCAGCCAACTTGACACAACTGTGGGAAGCATTGCAGTCAACACGGGCCAGCATCCCTGTGGAACGCTTTCGACACCTTGTGGAGTCCATGCCCCGATGAATTGAGGCTGTTCTGAGGGCAAAAAGGGGAGGGGTGCAACTCGAATATTAGGAAGGTGTTCCTACTGTTCGGTATACTGAGTGTATATCTAGTTTAGAATGTCTTCTAATCCTATTTAGTTTGAGATGTTTGATTAAATACTATTGCTTCCAACCCAATTCCTTTTGTCTTTGACTAGGCTAGAGCAATATTGTTACTTTGTCTGTCTGGCAGCGATGCTAATAGGCTGTCTCATCGATGTGCTTCTTCTTCTACTCTCTGACGCCCAATACAGCTCTGCTCACTCATTATCCTGGCTGGCACAGACACCAGCTCCATATTGCATTTTCTGGCCTTGAAACTGAGAGGCGCCGTTTTGTGAATTGAATATCTGGCAATTGACCCACTGTGGAGACTGATCATCACACCCAGGAGATGAGAGATCGGCGTAAGTGCATGGGCTGAGGGGGGTTCACGGGCGGGCAGCTGTCTTTCACCTGTGCACCGCTAAAGGGGAGAAGAGAGGGGAGAGAGGCCTTTCAATTCCAGGCCACCTATTCCAGAAGTTCACACCATGGGAGATTATCAGATTATTCCAGGTTATGTGCACATGTTAGCCTAGGCTTCTATAAACGGTTTGGCCCATTCAGTTTGTGTGCAATACATCACCTACTGTGCCTCTGTAACACATGATAATATCGTATAAATATATATAATAAAATAATATATCACAGCACTTCCGCTGATTTGTGACAACAAGGGCAGGGCCTGGATACTTTGAACATGCTTCCTTCCATCCTTCAATCAGTATCGCTCAAGGAAGGTCGGCCACAAGATATCAAAACAAATCCAAGGCCTCTAGTTGTAGGCCTACGATCCAAACGCGTTACTACTTTCAGTCGGTACTTTGATGTGGGAGTTGTGGTGAGGTACAGGTACCACCACAGAAGGAAGACATGACAGATGCGAGAGTACAAAGCCCTAAAAACCACAACCCGACCCAACAACTGTATATTCACGCCTCTCCATGTTCCATCACACAAGGAGCTTTGCGCGCTCCCATCTCCACCAGCAGAGACACCACATCATGTGCCTTTAGCTTCATTAGTGTAGGCCTACTATATCTAGAAGAGAGAATTTATCTAAAGACAACCTGTATCCAGAGGAAGGCAGACGCGTTATGGCCCCACAATTGCTATGAACAAACATTACCAGGAAAAGGGCTAAAATACATAGCCTATATTTATGTCGACTTAAAAATGTTTTAACTTCTCTGTTGTTTGCCAATGTTATTGCCGATGAAATAGGCCTACTAGCTATTTATACTAGTCTACCATTAATATTATAGGCCTATAAAAAGTTGGCTTATCAAGTGTCTGATTGACTTGTTGAAGCTACAATGCTTTCAATTTGGCTGATACATTGTTGCCTCTTCAGCACAATTGTTTTAGCCTATCATTTTTTTGTTTTTCCAAATAAGAGAACCATCATCCACTACGACTGCAGTGTCTGTGTCAAAATGAAACCACTAATATGGAAACATTTTGATTCAACCCCATCAATGGGGAAGCACTGAAACTATACTGAACACTAATGTTTACTGTTAACATGAATGAAAGTTCCTGTAAAAATAGCTGACAACGCTTTAGGCAAAAAAGTCAAGAAAAACGGTATAATAACACATTATTTCTAATCGATAAGGGAATTGTATTATTGCCCTTGGAAATACAACTTTTGACATGTTATTTGACATAATATAGGAAGAGCATTGGTTATAATTTAAGATCTGCATAATAATATATGCAGTTATATTAACATCAGGGACATGTAAAATCACGTCTTTACTATGCTATGCTACCTAGCTAAATAGTGATTATCACCGAAACCACCATCTAGCCTATAGTTCATAAAATAGGTGTACAAATTCAAGGGTACAAAATAGGCTACAAAATAAAATGCAATATGTGCTTTATGCCAGAAGCATCCTTGTCCAAACGTCTCTCTCGCATCAAACAAGCACACAATCAGTAGGCTATAATTTATCATTTGCAATAAACACGTAGCCTAATAATGTGACTTACTTTGTGAAGGTCGGGTTCAGGCTGAGGTAATTGCAGCGAAAATAATCCAGACCAAAGAATGACGATTATAACGCCCCGATCCTCATTATTCGGAAGAAAGGATAAAGCCTTCGGAGATATTGAACACCATTCATAAAGGTGTTATTCCTTCTCTCTGATAATGAAAGATATTGAGCGAGAGAAAAATGATCAGGTCGACACTTTTATAGTCAAACAAAAAAAAAGATATATATTGGTTTCCTTTGGATTCAAAGCGGTGTTGACTTTTCGGTTCAATAAATTATGAGGTAAATTCACTTCTTATATATAAATTGAAAACTATTTCGCAAAGCTAGATAGAGCTTTGTGATCCTTTAGTACATACAAGTCTTTGGTTTACTGTCCGTTTTTGATGGTAAAAGCCAACAGTTTATCTGGATTTTGAGGGGGGAAAAATCACAACTTCTCTCCGTTATCTAAATGTGAGCTGTTTTAGATCTCATTTTCTATGAGCAAGGATGGGCTAATACAGTAAAGAAACCACATAGATAGTTGATTTAGCGATGTATTAACATTTGTGCTCACCGTCAGCAAACCGATACAAAAAATCAATATTTTGTGTAATCTTAAAATTGTCAGAGAAAATAGGCTACTTCACAAATCCTTGTCCGATGCGCGCCGTAGGCTACATCCAATGTAAAAAATATGAAATTCATTTGGGCATGGATCCTCTTGTTCCAAACGCTATTCCTCGGTAGACGACTTTGAACCCGTTGTTTGGCACACAATCGTCCAAATTAGTTTACAATATCAAGTCTTTATACATCCGTCAAATGAGTCTCCCTTTGTTTGATAATGTCGAAGCTGAATGAATCACTCGGTTTTGCTTAGTAGACACCACGCGTCTCAGACCGTCATTGCCAACCGATCCAACTGTTCAGGCATATAGGACCGCTCATTCCACTGAAACAATTGGCTTGAGATGCTGTTGTCAACTCCAGTCAGTAAAAAACATTCATCATATTTCGAGCGCCTAAATGGTTCTCTTTGTTTTCGCTCATTTCGTGTTTTTGGTGAATTTGGTCGTTTTCGATTATTTTGAGCTCGCGGGGTCTAGTGTGTAGTCGTGTGAGTCTCTCTATCCCTCTGTAGCCTTCTGTCTGCGTTTAAATCACCATCTGGAGCAGGATGCGTACGGAGCTCCTAACCTCTCTCTCTCTCTCTCCCTCTCTTTCTCTCTCCTCATCAGATCTACGAGCTGACAGCCTCCTTGCTGCTCGATTCTGCAATAGCATTGACAATTGACAGCACGCGTCTAATCTCCATATTGTCCATTTTTTTTCTCGCATAATAAAACTCATGAAACTATGACCTCACGCACACACACTGTGCACAAATATAGGCTATTGGTTTATACTTGAAACCGGTACAGAAGTTTACGTCATGTTCTTTAGTAAATTCTAGAAATACAATGTATTCCCCAGGTGAGGTTTTTACTTCTTCAGCCCTATTGGATTTATTAACTCTCGTCACTGCCTATTTTATGTGCAAAGAAACAACGAATATTTGTAGCCCAGTGATAAGTTAGGCTAATTCCATACTTTAGTTTAGGTTATATAGCCGACATCAAATGGTCAGAGGGGGTTGATAAAGTGTAAATACGGGCGTCTACAGTAGCTATAATACCATTCTGTGGTATTAATACCATTCTCTATGCATTCTGTATTGTCTGACATTTTCCCCATAGAGAATCATTTCCCCAAGTCTACCCATGGGGGCCGCTGTTTCCTCACATCAGCAGACAGCAGCTCTAAAACCAGCTCACTCGTCGCCTAGGCAATCTCCCCGTGCAATGCCCTCAACATCATCTCATGATTTTTCGACCAATGGCCACCCAATTAACTGCTCGTTCAGACACTTGACAATCAATGAACATTCTCCTCTTACTTCTCAACAGACAATGGTAGAAAAATAAACACACCATTTCTGCTTTAGCCTAGGGAGGCCTAATCTTGTTCACCTGACACTTTCTCCCATGGTCAAGGCAACATTTATTTATTTGCACCAAAGACAACAAGTGATAGACAACAATATAGATAAAATAATATGTACAAAAATAACGGTGTGCAGTAGCTATCACAAAAGGTGATTTTGGCTGAAAGGTGTCTGTAAACATAATATAGTGAGAGGTTGGATTTGCACCTCCAGAATCTTCCGGCAAACTCCATAGTGCGACTGTTCTATCGTCATTCCATCCTACATCCTCATAGTGTGTGTGTGTGTGTTTGAGTGAACGCTGTATTTTTTATAATGGCGTAGGGGGTAGGCCTATCTGCATACATATGATGGCTTTGCGTTTAGCAATGCCAATGCCTAGTTTGCTAAGAGTTTGCCGTGTAGGCCTGTTTGCATTAGCACAGTGGCCTATCCCAATTCTAGCTCTCAGACGCCGGAAATTAGAAAAATTCTAAAAGTAAACGGTGCTCATTTATTGATGTGTTGAACCATCGCGCGCCATTGTTCATCTGGTTCCACTAGCTGAGAATTCTACACCCGTGTGCCCTTTACG
Organism: Salmo trutta; assembly: GCF_901001165.1. NCBI lineage: Eukaryota > Metazoa > Chordata > Actinopteri > Salmoniformes > Salmonidae > Salmo > Salmo trutta. Next base: position 14,297,560 of record NC_042968.1, read on the forward strand.
CTTTGTTGCAGACACGGAGGAAGAGGGGTAGCCTACTGAAGACAAAACAAACACTCTCCTCCTCACCTCTACTATGTCTATAGAACTAACAAAGTCAGTCAAGAGTACACAGAGACAGCTGCTATCCAGTGTGTCCTGTCTCACCAGCCTGTCAGGTGTCCGGAGTGTGAGGTGTTCTCTCAGATACAGGTAAGGGGAACTGTCTAAAGGGGATGAGTTTTTTCTGTGTATTACTGACCATTTCAGATGTCAAACAGGTTAAACAGTTGGAGGTAATCCATCACATTGATTATCTTTATGATTATTGATATGATTAGTGAATGGCCACAGACCCATAAGTAAACCAGTAGGAACAGGGATCTCTATCCGCCATCATAACCAAGCATAAGGGACTGGAGTGAGTGAGTTGTGGCCTAAAATGATTGCTCTCAGTTGAGGGGAGAACTGATAAGGTATATTGTGTAGTTCTTGCCATTGCAATTTGTTCTTCTCTTTATGACAGCTGCCATGATTCTCTCTCTACCATATCAAAGTCTGATCCATCCAGTGAGCAGCCTTAAGATGAATCAGAGATCCTACAGCTCTGTCTGTCTCTCTCAGAGTTTTCTCGAGAAAGAGAGCTAGTTGTGTGTTGTATATACACCAATCCATGCATTTCCGAAGATAAACAATTTCTCAATATTTACCGTGGCTGTTTTAATAATTCAGACACCAACACTATAACTGGCTACTGTGCTGCATTGGGCTTAGAATGGTGGGAGAATGAAACACACACACACCCAGATACGCGTACATACCCTCACACACTCCCCAATGCAAGTAACCCATCCTATCAGGGGTTCCATGTGGCATCCTGGGATTTGGGTTGTCAGGGAGATGGATGGTGGATCATCCAAGGACTTGATGGAGTGTTTATAGCCCCTCTCTCTCCTGCTGGGGAGTTATAGCCTAGCATGTCCTGGCCCTGCAGGTCCATCTGAGGGCCACACACACTGTGTATATGTGTGTGTGTGTGTGTGTGTGTGTGTGTGTAAAACTGAACGTAAAAGTATGTTTTAGATTGAATATCCTTATGTTTTATGTTTACCTGAGTCCTTTTGTTTAATTAGAGGAAATAATACTGGATGTTGGAGAGGTGATGGGTGGGTAGGGGGGGGACCATGAGTGACAGTGTGTGGAGCATGGGGTGAAACCAAAAAGGATTCCTGTCACCATGATAGCATTATGATTGACGGCGTGCTATTCTCCTCTGGGAATACGGGCAGACGGCTTGTCAGCTTCCCAAATGACAGCCCCTCATTCTTTTCTTAATTTTGTCTTTTGTCCGGTTATGTGTTGGATGGGATGACCCTCCATGTGGCGCGTCTGATATCTCATCCCCACAACAGAAACACAAGGTGGGAACTAAATTTATCTCCCTCAATGAACTGAACTCCCTCCTTTCCCGACACTCGTCCTCAGACCCTGACTTCCCTTTGATGGCATTAATGAACACAAATGACCCGGCTTTGTCTCCTCTCTCTTCCTCTCGTTCTCTCTCCCTGTCTTTCTTTTGTTCTCTCCACCTCGTTGCGTTGCCCGTATCTGATGGTGGTGGAGGACTGGTCTGAGATGCGCCGGGTAGATTGAGGGGCTGATCATTGTGTAGGTATGGTAATGAAGGTCTCTGTGACAGACCGGGGACACGGGGCAGCGGAGGCTCGGCAGGGAGAGAATTCACAGAGGTCTGGACTGGAGCATTTCCTCCACTCACACATTGTAAATCCTTTCCTATAGCTCCAGTCACAGCCTGGCTGGCGTGTTGAAAAGAGATAAGGCCGCTGTGCCTCTGGTCTGAAAGGAACGCAGCTCCATTGTGCTCTGCTGCTTGGATCCACATTCAGTGGACGCTGTTATTGAGTTGCCATTAAAGGCAGCAGTGTAAAAGTAAATGATTTTGCGGAGAAGCGGTTAACACAAAACAGTCTCTTTCTCTCTAAATGGAAAACGTAACACGCTCAGGATTATACTGTGTGTTTGTTGCTACACTTTCTGACGCAACCCATTGCGGTGGTGCGGCAAAGTGAACGTGAAATCAAATCAGATTAAATTTGATGGGTCACATGCACATATTTCGCAGATGTTGTTGCAGGTGTCGCAAAAGACTTTCGCAAATAGAAACATTCCCATTGTTGTTTTTGACACTCACATTGAAGTTTGCTATTTTGAGGTGGTATGACCGTGGAAGCTGTGAGCTATCTGACAGCTTTTATATCAGCGTGGTGACCGTCTTTAAAGTCATCAGATGATGCCTGAGAACAGACAACACAGGATGAGAGAGACAGACAGAGAGCTCCTCTGCTGTAATGTAGCATGGAGCAACGGATCACTGCTCCGTCTAGTCAAGCACACGTTTGATGCTGGTTTTACAAATTGCATCCATATAGACCCTCTGACATTCTATTTGCAATCGTGCAGTAAAGTGGCCGTTCAGTTCATCGAAGCATGATGGGAATTTGAACTCAAAATGACGCTCTCTTCGTTTTAAACAGTAATTCTCCTACATGATTTTTAATTCATAGCTGGGCCAGAGGACACACACACACACACACACACACACACACACTGTATGTACTCTGCTTAGCTCAGTGTGTGTGAAAGAGGAGACCCTGAGGTCAGTGGTGGCTGGTGACCAGCCCTGCTAAAGGATCAGGAAATAGCACCTCGTTAAAGTGAAATGTTTACTCAAGAGCAGGATGCAGGAACAGGAGAGAAAGTCAATTGGGCAGCAGTAGAAAGTTCTCAATTTACGCTGTTTTCACCTGAATACATCCACATGTATTCAGGCAAGCAATTGTGTCCACATTGGCATGCAAGAGAGAGAGAGGGAGAATGTGTGTGTGCAGACAGTTGGTAGTGCTGGGACTGAAGATAGCAAGGAGAGGGGCATGGTGCACTGTATCAAGTTGTGAACATCTGTTCCTCACAGAAACCGCAAAGCTGGTGCAGAGGAAATAGAGAGGATAACTGCTCCCTGTCTCTCTCTACCCCTGTCTCTCTCTACCCCTGTCTCTCTCTACCCCCTGTCTCTCTCTATTCCCTGTCTCTCTCTACCCCCTGTCTCTCTCTATTCCCTGTCTCTCTCTACCCCTGTCTCTCTCTACCCCTGTCTCTCTCTACCCCCTGTCTCTCTCTACCCCTGTCTCTCTCTACCCCCTGTCTCTCTCTATCCCCTGTTTCTCTCTACCCCCTGTCTCTCTCTATTCAATGTCTCTCTCTACCCCCTGTCTCTCTCTATTCCCTGTCTCTCTCTACCCCCTGTCTCTCTCTATTCCCTGTCTCTCTCTACCCCTGTCTCTCTCTACCCCTGTCTCTCTCTACCCCTGTCTCTCTCTACCCCCTGTCTCTCTCTATCCCCTGTCTCTCTCTATCCCCTATCTCTCTCTACCCCTGTCTCTCTCTACCCCTGTCTCTCTCTACCCCCTGTCTCTCTCTATCCCCTGTCTCTCTCTATCCCCTGTCTCTCTCTATCCCCTGTCTCTCTCTATTCCCTGCCTCTCTCTATCCCATCTCTCTACCCCCTGTCTCTCTCTACCCCCTGTCTCTCTCTACCCCTGTCTCTCTACCGATGTCTCTCTCTATTCCCTATCACTCTCTACCCCCGTCTCTCTCTATCCCCTGTCTCTCTCTATCCCCTGTCTCTCTCTACCCCTGTCTCTCTCTACCCATCTCTCTCTATCCCCTGTCTCTCTCTATTCCCTGTCTCTATCCCCTCTCTCTACCCCCTGTCTCTCTCTATCCCTGTCTCTCTCTACCTCTGTCTCTCTCTATCCCTGTCTCTCTCTATCCCTGTCTCTCTCTACACCTGTCTGTCTCTATCCTCTGTCTCTCTCTATCCCCTGTCTCTCTCTACCCCCTGTCTCTCTCTATCCCCTGTCTCTCTCTACCCCCTGTCTCTCTTTATCCCGTCTCTCTCTACCCCCTGTATCTCTCTACCTATGTCTTGCTCTATCCCCTGTCTCTCTCTATCCCCTGTCTCTCTCTATCCCCTGTCTCTCTCTACCCCCTGTCTCTCTTTATCCCGTCTCTCTCTACCCCCTGTATCTCTCTACCTATGTCTTGCTCTATCCCCTGTCTCTCTCTATCCCCTGTCTCTCTCTATCCCCTATCTCTCTCTACCCCCTGTCTCTCTCTATCCCCTCTCTCTACCCCCTGTCTCTCTCTATCCCCGTCTCTCTCTATCCCCTGTCTCTCTCTACCCCTGTCTCTCTCTATCCCCTGTCTCTCTCTATTCCCTGTCTCTCTCTACCCCCTGTCTCTCTCTACCCCTGTCTCTCTCTATCCCTGTCTGTCTCTCTCTATCCCTGTCTGTCTCTCTCTATCCCTGTCTGTCTCTCTCTACCCTCTGTCTCTCTCTCCCCCTGTCTCTCTATCCCCCTCTCTCTACCCCCCTCTCTCCCCCCTTTCTCGCTCACATTCTCTCGCTCCCTCTATTTCTCACTTTCTCACGATGATATCCGTCACAGACCCATCCCCCATCATCCTTGTTTTACACCTATCTCTGTTAAGAGAACTAATATGTAATACAATCCAGGTGTGTAATGGAGGACGATAAGGTTGTTGTTAGAGACAGAGAGGTAGAGGAGAAAATATGTCAACCTTGGAGCCAGATGTCCTCAACACAGGAGTAGCCATTGAAGCGTGTGCACTGTAAATGCATAAATGTCTCTCATGCACATAAAGCATACAGTATGACTTTCTCTAGCCATGGAGGATCAGGAAGAGCTGAGCGTTCATGAAACCTATGATAGGAATAATCCAAAGCTTCGTTGTGATTTCATTCCACCTTTTCCCTCAAAGTCTCTGTCTAGATTCAGTCCACCCCTCCATCCTCCCCCCCCCTCTTCCCCTGCCCTCCCCTCTCTCAGGACCGGCTGTGAGGGTGTGCTGGTGTTGGCGGGCGGCAGTTCCTCATTGTGGTGTGCTGTGTGCTGTGTGCGCGGTGATAAGACACAGGGAGAGGAGCCAGCGTGCCGACATATCCCTGCCACTGCGGTTATCAGCCGCCGCAGCTGTGCCTGAGACCTGCGACATCTGCTCCCTCACAGGAAGCCTGCGCCGCGTCTCATAACGCCTCACACACACACACACACACACACAGACACACAGACACACACACACACACAGACTCACACAGACACACACAGACACACATAGAAAATATCACAAGACCATTACCATTATGATTCCTGAACCCCCCCCCCCCCCCCCCCCAATAGGTAAACTACCTGATCAGACAACGAGTGTTGTTTATAGGGACATTGGTTCCTCCCTGGAACATGAGGCAAGCCTGACGGATGGGGCCAGCGTTTACCTCAGTTCTGCTAGGTTTTTATCAGAGAATTACAGGGGACGCTTATGACTAAGCCTAATTATAGAGTGCTTATCACTGAAATGTCCACAAAGCTCATTACTGCCATGAAATGGGAGCTGCCGCCGGTAATTCACTATGTTGGGTATTAGTCCTCCTCTAAGACGGCACCCCTTTTAAATATTTAGAGTCTATAAAGTACAGCTTTAATGTCTGATGCTTTTAATGTGTTTCTCTGCTACTGGCCTCACTGATTTGTGAAGTTTTTACCTAAAGCTACTACTCCAGTTTTTACACTATTTTAAGAATCAGTTACCAGATTTTCATTTACATTGTTGACAGCGTGTGCTTGAAAACAGTCCTCTCGGTGTTGAAAGAGGGGATTTGAGAAAGGAAGAAAGTATGAGATTAAGATAACAAGGACTCTCCCATTTCCTTAGTGTTTTACCATATTTCTCCCTTAGCCAGTGATGCTGTTGAGTGTGCTGGTCAGACGGCTAGAAGCTAGCAGACAGGAGAGGGATGGGGAAGTGAGGGGAGGGGACCCCGCTAACCTAACTAACAGCCCTGATGGGGTCAGTAGTGCCTCTCGGGGTCCTGACCTGGGCTTCACAATGAATGAGCCTCGCTCAGCATCTCCAACCCTCCACCCAACCCCCCCACAGCCCCTCAGAAACACAATAAAGGGAAGTGTGCTCCTCCAACTACCAGGGGAAGCCCAGAGGGAAGTCCCCATCCTCAGGTCCTCACCAGCCTGAACCCCTTTCCCTCCCTGTCCACTTGGACACATGACACTGAGTTCTAATGTCTTTACAGTGTCGTTTTTGACAGCAAACTATGCTTTCAGTAATGAAAACAAGTTGGGGTCTGTTTTGACCTTGAAAATCGAGTGACAATTGTTTTATACGTTTCACCATAGTTACAGGAGCTACAGTAGGAAGCTAATTTCCACGTCTTGTCTGGAGCATGTGGCGCTAACTCAACACAACCTGATTACACATCAATCACTCCAACTTAATGAGGAGAAATGACAGCAGGAGTTTCTCCACAATCACTCGTCACTGTAGCCAGCAGAGGCACAGCCTGTAGCACCTCTCATAACACAGAACAGGATCGCCACCTACCTTGGTTGGCTGTGCGGTGGCTCCTGGTTGCCAGGTTGGGGTTGCCAGAGTCCAGCCTGTGAGGGTTCCGTCTGCACAGCGTCCCCCTGTGACTGGTCAGCATCACCGTGGGAACCCTGGGAGGAGCGGTCAGATTGGCCGAGGTGGAGGCTGAGGTTGAGGCTCTCCGTAGGTCAGACCTCCTCTGCCGCTCCAGGTGGACCTCGGCGGCCATGCTCTCTCCCCCACAGCAGTAATCCACAACGTTGTCCTGAGCCTCTGTGTGTTTTTAGAACTCTCCACTAGGCAGGGGACACACTAAACCACACAAGTTGATAAGTCTATCTGTCTTTCTCAGTGTGTAGACCGGAGGGTTGATGTCCTTTCTCCTGTGTGCTTAGGGTGCTTACCGACTGACTGACTGACTGACTGACTGACTGACTGACTAACCCACTGACTGACTGACTCATCCAGGCCTGGGGAGATCACAGAGTGAGTCCTCTTGCTCTCATGACTAGAACATGAGCCCAGCACAGCTATATCACATGGCTGCCAGACAGAGAAATGTCTTTTTTTACTCGACTTCTTCTTCCTCCCACTCTAACAAGACTTTCTTTAAAGTTCCCCTTCCTTTTTACTTTATGCAGCTAACAGTCTTCAAATGACTCTTCCTTTACCTCATACTTTCTTCCGTCCACGACGCGTCACCTCAGATGGATCGCGGCGCCACCACACTTGTGTAATTATCTGTGTCCGATGCTCTTTCTCTCCACCCAGTAGTCTCCCTCTCTCCTTCTCTTTCTCCGACTCACTCAACAGGAGTGTGTGAGGTAACAGTGTGTGTGGGTGTGAGTGGCAGCGGGAGGTCAGCTAGCCTCGTGGCTCCTCGTTTCCTCGTTGTTCCGGCTGAGTGGCAGTGCACTGGCCTGAACCCTCCTCTAGTCCACACAGTGAAAGCAGAGCAGTGGCGCCCGTGTGAGCCGGGACTGTGTGCAACTGTAACAGTGTGGGTGTGTGTCTGTGTATCCTGACCCCGCCGTGTGAAAGGGGTGGTTCCCCAGGGGAAGGTAAACAGTGCTGCTGGGTTGTGATAGCGGTAGACACTAGGCCTCTGCCTCCGTTGGGGCTTCCTCTGGCAGGAACCAGCTGTGTCTGTGGCCGGGCCGGGCAGCGCTGTCTTCCCTTTCCCTCCGGACACAGACACGGCTCCTCCTGTTCCTAACACTTCCTCCCTAAACCCTTCACTCCACCTCGCCTTCCCTCCGCCCAGCCAGCCAGCCCTACCCCCAACTTTGTACCCTATGGATAGCTCTGCCCCCCTGACTCTGGCCTTAGGGGTGTTGGTTCACCCCCTGGTTAGATACTGAGGGTCCTGTCCTCCCTCACTGTGGTTCTGTCAGTCCAGACGCCAAGTGTCCCCCTGCCCTGGCCTCTCTGCTCTGGTGTCCCAGTGGTGTGTGTGTGTGTGTGTGTGTGTGTGTGTGTGTGTGTGTGTGTGTGTGTGTGTGTGTGTGTGTGTGTGTGTGTGTGTGTGTGTGTGTGTGCGCGTGCTCCAGCAGGGCCGGGTGAGGTAAAATCAGGAACAGGGGTTCCTCTGTGAAACGACAGAGAGGGTACAGCTGGGACCCCTCTGACCCGCAGAGCAGATCACACGGGGTGTTGTAGCTGGGACAGAAGTGAGAGGGGATGTGAGCACACAGATGTGCCGTCCATCTGTCTGTCAGAGTGAAACCAGCACACAGATGGTGGACAGCAGAGTGGATGTGAGAGTAACGGGTGTGTGGGGTGAGGGCGGTGGTCAATCATGTGATACATTTGGGACTTTGGAAACTATGAAATTATAGATTGACAGTCGGTTGGTTTCATTTCCTTTTTGTATTCTAGGTGCTCTCTATGTTAGAGTGCCTTCCCTGACTCAACTGTGCACTAAGATTGAAGATTATTTTGGGTAAAAATACAGCATCAATAATCATTTGTTAGAATATTCAAGCTTCTCCAAATGACATCATCCAATCTGATGGAATCTGCTTCCATGTAATATTCAGTGGAATGAATACATGTACCGAAGTTGGAATTTTTGTGCTTATATGTACTGTACAGTGAGGGAAAAAAGTATTTGATCCCCTGCTGATTTTGTAAGTTTGCCCACTGACAAAGAAATGATCAGTCTATCATTTTAATGGTAGGTTTATTTCAACAGTGAGAGACAGAATAACAACAAAAATATCCAGAAAAACACATGACAAAAATGTTATAAATTGATTTGCATTTTAATGAGGGAAATAAGTATTTGACCCCCTCTGCAAAACATGACTTAGTACTTGGTGGCAAAACCCTTGTTGGTAATCACAGAGGTCAGACGTTTCTTGTAGTTGGCCACCAGGTTTGCACACATCTCAGGAGGGATTTTGTCCCACTCCTCTTTGCAGATTTTCTCCAAGTCATTAAGGTTTCGAGGCTGACGTTTGGCAACTCGAACCTTCAGCTCCCTCCACAGATTTTCTATGGGATTAAGGTCTGGAGACTGGCTAGGCCACTCCAGGACCTTAATGTGCTTCTTCTTGAGCCACTCCTTTGTTGCCTTGGCCGTGTGTTTTGGGTCATTGTCATGCTGGAATACCGATCCACGACCCATTTTCAATGCCCTGGCTGAGGGAAGGAGGTTCTCACCCAAGATTTGACGGTACATGGCCCCATTCATCGTCCCTTTGATGCGGTGAAGTTGTCCTGTCCCCTTAGCAGAAAAACACTCCCAAAGCATAATGTTTGCACCTCCATGTTTGACGGTGGGGATGGTGTTCTTGGGGTCATAGGCAGCATTCCTCCTCTTCCAAAGACGGCGAGTTGAGTTGATGCCAAATAGCTCCATTTTGGTCTCATCTGACCACAACACTTTCACCCAGTTGTCCTCTGAATCATTCAGATGTTCATTGGCAAACTTCAGACGGGCATGTATATGTGCTTTCTTGAGCAGGGGGACCTTGCGGGCGCTGCAGGATTTCAGTCCTTCACGGCGTAGTGTGTTACCAATTGTTTTCTTGGTGACTATGGTCCCAGCTGCCTTGAGATCATTGACAAGATCCTCCCGTGTAGTTCTGGGCTGATTCATCACCATTCTCATGATCACTGCAACTCCACGAGGTGAGATCTTGCATGGACCCCCAGGCCGAGGGAGATTGACAGTTCTTTTGTGTTTCTTCCATTTGCGAATAATCGCACCAACTGTTGTCACCTTCTCACCAAGCTGCTTGGCGATGGTCTTGTAGCCCATTCCAGCCTTGTGTAGGTCTACAATCTTGTCCCTGACATCCTTGGAGAGCTCTTTGGTCTTGGCCATGGTGGAGAGTTTGGAATCTGATTGATTGATTGCTTCTGTGGACAGGTGTCTTTTATACAGGTAACAAACTGAGATTTAAGAGTGTGCTCCTAATCTCAGCTCGTTACCTGTATAAAAGACACCTGGGAGCCAGAAATCTTTCTGATTGAGAGGGGGTCAAATACTTATTTCCTTCATTAAAATGCAAATCAATTTATAACATTTTTGACATGCGTTTTTATGGATTTTGTCGTTGTTATTCTGTCTCTCACTGTTCAAATAAACCTACCATTAAAATGATAGACTGATCATTTCTTTGTCAGTGGGCAAACGTACAAAATCAGCAGGGGATCAAATACTTGTTTCCCTCACTGTATGTATGTGTGTCCAGCATTTCTCCCTCCTAAACCTCTCATCATGCTGACCCTCTCCATGGCTACATGTAAGTGCAGCGAGTTAACATGTGATGATCAAAGAAAATCGCTGAGTAATGGTATGTTCTCAAATCAAACCCTGGGATTGCCTACTGAGAAGGAGAAGATGGCCCCAATTGGATTAGTGTGTATGTGCATGCTCCTGTGTGTTAGGCTGAGGAGGCCCCTGCCTGCCTCCCCTACTCTCAGATGTTGGCAGGTATAAAATATATTTTTTGGGGGGGAGTGAGATAATGATTCCCACATAATCACTTTGGCCCAGTTCTGGCCCTGGCAGGTGCTATCGTGACCGAGCGGGGCTTTCTCTCCACAGATAAGGTCATGGGACTGGGGAGGGGACCGGAGCGAGGAGATGGTGGAGCGCTGCGTGGAGTGTTGGGCGAGCGGCTAGTCTGGCCTTATCTTCCCCAGCGGCTGTTGCTCGCAGCTCACAGATGTAGCAGGCTAGACTAGCCGTGTCAGAGAGAGCCTTCTATCAGCGACACGCAGGCCTCTCTCCCCAAATTAAAACACAGCAGGAGGACGGACAAGCCCTAATTATCACTTTTCCCATGAATCATCAGAAGGGAAAAGTAGGACTTTTGATAACAAATCTGGTGGAAAGTCATCAAATATACCAGCCTTATTTCAGATGAAAGATTCTCTCTTTCTATTTTTGTTTACATTTCCCTTCTCATTTTCTGAAACCGGAGTTGTGGTCTCATCTCTGGTAATGCGTGCTCATCCTAAAAAATATGGCCTGTTGCTTTAAAAACAGGCAGAGAGGGGCCCTCCTGAGTGGCGCAGCAGTGTAAGGCGCCACTACAGAGCTGGGTTCGATCCCGGGCTGTGTCGCAGCCAGCTGCGACCGGGAGATCCATGAGGCGGCGCACAATTGGCCCAGCGTCGTCTGGGTTAGGGCAGGGTTTGGCCGGCAGGGATGTCCTTGTCCAATCACGCTCTAGCGACTCCTTGTGGCGGGCCGGGCGCATGCACGCTGACTTTGGCCACCAGCTGTATTGTGTTTCCTCCGACACACTGGCTTCTGGGTTAAGCAAGCAGTGTGTCAAGAAGCAGTGCTGTTTGGCAGGGTCGTGTTTCGGAGGACGCATGGCTCTCGACTTTCGCCTCTCCCGAGTCCATAAGGGAGTTGCAGCAATGGGACAAGACTGTAATTACCAATTGGGGAGAAAAAGGGGTAAAATAAAATATAGACAGGCCGAGAGGAACTTTTCACCTTTTGCATCAGGAGAAAGTCTAACAAGCCTCATGACTGCAGGGAGAGAGATAAAGAGAGATGGAAGCAGCCATATGGTGGAAAGTCCTCCTGCCAGACACCTGGTCACTTCAGAGTGGATGAACCGCTCACCTTTACCAAGTCCTTACTTGGGCTTCTCCTGTCGCAGGTACACACTGTACGGAACACTGTGACTGGGGACTCTGGGAACACTGACTCTGTTTCTGTACTACGTCACTTTGTTTGTTTTTAGGTGTTCATATCTGTGACACTGTTGGTGAAAGGTTAGGGATTCCCCAGACTTTTTCCAGGTCCGTACAATGTAAACATACAGCAAAAGCTTTTTCTCTACTTTATGTTCTCTGTAGGTTTGACAGATGGTGCATATTAGTTCTTGTCAGTTAATTGTCAGCTTGGAGGTATGATTCCACTATGATGGCCTATCTTTCTATCTTGTACAGTATGGGGGGATATTGTGAGAGTGTTTGTCGGGGACACAGAGAGCTATAGAAGAGGATTTCCCTGAGCTTATAGCCTTGGCAATGTATATACAGTAGTCTATGGACATCTCCTAAATAGCCCCTCAAAATATGGCAGCTGAGGCTCCTCCATCCTCTCCGTGGTGTGTTTATGTGCACCTGCTTGGCACAGACAGCCCCAGAAACCTCCGGATCTTAACCGAACTCTATAAGTTAAACCGTCCCCATCTGTCACAGCGCAGCCCCACACAGATGCATGCTGAGTTTTTTTTTTACAGCAGACTTGGCGCACGTTCAAGAACTGTCAAAGAGCACCTGCTAAATTAAGCGCGTTCTCATACACACATACCCACTCACCACACAAGCACATGCAGCCACTGATGTACATTTGCAGAGAATGTTAGAGTGACCATGTTATTATATGCAAACATTCCGTAAATGTTAACATGTTATAGATAAGATGTTTATCCCATATACTATTTTCTGAGTGACAATTTTCATAAAAAAAGCAGCACTTCAAGACAAATAGCAATTAGACTGTGATATTGGCATTTACTTGTTCTAGTCTACACTCTTAGAAAAAAGGGTTCCAAAGGGGTTCTTCTGCTGTACCCATAGGAGAACCCTTTTAGGTTCCAGGTAGATCCCTTTTTGCTTCCAGGTAGAACCATTTTGGGTTACCTGTAGAACCCTCTGTGAACAGGGTTATTCATGGAACCCAAAACGCTTCTACCTGGAACCAACGAGGGTTCTTCAAAGGGTTCTCCTATGGGGACAGCCGAAGAACCGTTTTAGGTTCTAGATGGCACCTTTTTTTCTAAGAGTGTAATGTGCAGAAGAAACATTTCTATTTCAATGTTCAGTGTTCTTATTTTGCTCATTATGTCTGTTTACCATAAACCAAGTGCCCCAGTTGGCAAACAACTTCCTAGTGTTACTTTTATAGACAACCTGACATCTAACAAGCAGTGTGAGTAAAACCACAACTACCACAGGTGTAGTCTCCTAGAGTTTCTCCCCCTTTTCTCCTCCTTTCTCCCTCTCCCTCTCTCCCTGTCTCTCTCTCCATCACTCTCGAACAAACCCTCCATCCGTCTCATGGCTCATGGCATGCACAGCCGCTGAGCTGCTCTAAATAGGTGCCACCCTGAATAGGAGACAGATGGAAACGAAGGTTCCCCGCTGAGCGGTTCCCCTGCAGCTGTGCTGTGTTCCCAATGCCAGGGAGTGATGACAGCCCACCAAGGGGCACAGAGACACACGGAGAAAAGACGTTCTGAGTGCCATCACGCTCACTCACAATGCCAGGACCGACTGGCAGGGAGGGAAGAGGAGGTAGGTTAACCCCTTGTGAATGTTGACCTGTTTAAAGGTAGCCAATATGAGTAAGACCTTTAAACAGGTCAACATTCACAGACGGGATTACCAGGACGTGTACTCCAAGCATGCGCTGATCAACTGGCAAGTGTCTTCACTGACATTTTCAACCTGTCCCTGACCAAGTCTGTAATACCAACATATTTCAAGCAGACCACCATAGTCCCTGTGCCCAAGAACACCAAGGTAACCTGCCTAAATGACTACCGACCCGTAGCACTAACGTCTGTAGCCATGAAGTGCTGTGAAAGGCTGGTCATGGCTCACATCAACACCACTATCCCAGAAACCCAAGACCCACTCCAATTTGCATACCGCCCCAACAGATCCACAGATGACACAATCTCTATTGCACTCCACACAGCCCTTCCCCATCTGGACAAAAGGAACACCTACGTGAGAATGCTGTTCATTGACTACAGCTCAGCATTCAACACCATAGTGCCCTCCAAGATCCTCACTAAGCTAAGGACCCTGGGACTGAACACCTCCCTCTGCAACTGGATCCTGGACTTCCAGACACGCCATCCCCAGATGGTAAGGGTAGGTACCAACACATCTGCCACACTGATCCTCAACACGGGGGCCGCTCAGGGGTGCGTGCTTAGTCCCCTCCTATACTCCCTGTTCACTCATGACTGTATGGCCAAGCACGACTCCAACACCATCATTAAGTTTGCCGACGATACATCAGTGGCCTGATCACAATGAGACAGCCTATAGGGAGGTGGTCAGAGACCTGGCAGTGTGGTGCCAGGAAAACAACTTTTCCCTCAACGTGATCAAGGAGATGATCGTGGACTACAGGAAAAGGAGGGCCGAGCACGCCCCCATTCTCATCGACGGGGCTGTAGTGGAGCAGGTTGAGAGCTTCAAGTTCCTTGGTGTCCACATCACCAACACACTATTGTGGTCCAAACACACCAAGACAGTCGTGAAGAGGGCACGACAAAACCTGTTCCCCCTCAGGAGACTGAAAAGATTTGTCATGGGTCCCCAGATCCTCAAAAAGTTCTACAGCTGCACCATTGAGAGCATCCTGACTGGTTGCATCACCGCCTGGTATGGAAACTTCCCGGCCTCCGACCGCAAGACACTATAGAGGGTAGTGTGTACGGCCCAATACATCACTGGGGCCAAGCTTGCCATCCAGGACCTCTACACCAGGCGGTGTCAGGAAGGCCCTAAAAATCCAGCCACCCTAGTCATAGACTGTTCTCTTTGTTACCGCACGGCAAGCGGTACCGGAGCGCCAACAGCTTCTACCCCCAAGCCATAAGACTCCTGAACAGCTAATGAAATGGCTACCCGGACTATTTGCATTGACCCCCGCCCCACCCCCATTTTAACGCTGCTGCTACTCTCTGTTTATTATCTATGCATAGTCACTATACCTCTACCTACGTACCTATGTACATATTACCTCAATTACCTCGACTAACCTGTGCCCCCGTACATTGACTCTGTACAGGTATCCCCTGTATATAGCCTCGCTACTGTTATTTACTGCTGCTCTTTAATTATTTGTCATTTTTCTATTTTCTTTTTCTATTTTTTATTTTCTTTATTTTTTACTTCAGTTTATTTTAGTAAATACTTTCTTAACACTTGTTTTTCTTAAAACTGCATTGTTGGTTAAGGGCTTGTAAGCAAGCAAGTGTACACCTGTTGTATTTGGGGCATGTGACAAATAACATTTGATTTGATTTGATCCCCTAACGACACCCTACAGGGACACAGAGGCTTGGGTCGGGCAAGACAACATTTTGACTACTGCACCCATCACAATGTATAGCACCCTACCTGTGAAACAAATGAAACACTTTGTGTAAATGCCACATGAAAATGAAACATGGAGACATATATTTACACACCCATTGTCACATTCATTTATTTGGAGACTTGTTTGGTATCCGGGCTTGGTTGTCATGACATGACCCGACGCTTGAAAGACTTACTTTTATCATTTCTTCTTACGTGGCTGTCATTAAAAGACAGAATCTGTCTGTCTGCAGGATATAAACCCACGTTAGTCCTCAGATGTGCTTTTCACAGAGACCAGACCACTTAGACAGGAGAGCAGGACCCAGCTCGGTGCAGACGGCAGACAATGAGACAGAGAGAAAAGAGACACCCCCAGTCAGAATGTAACTGCAGCCAATTAGGCCGCTAGCCTCTATGGCATATTGTGTACTGGCTCCATGAATATTTCATCAGAAGAGACTCTCCATAAAGGTCATTGTAGAATTTACAAACAGAGAGACACCTGTTTTTATTTTAAAGACAGGGCTGAATGAATTATCCCATCTCCCTTTTTCTCGTTGCCCAGGTATTAACACTTTCACATTCAGGTTACTGGTATGAAAGTTTTCCCTCAAAGTCTGACATAGCCTATTAATTAGGGTTGCAAAGGGAGGGTATATTACTGGAAACTTTCTAATTTTACCAGTAAACTACCAGAATGTTGGTATCTTTCAGGGATTTTATATAATCTATCAGACATCTAGTGGCCCTTTTGGGTACTTCAGATTATCACAGGTGTCTGTAATCATCTCTGGACCATTGTGTGGCCTTATCACTAGGGTAACCACATGGCCCTTTGTCCCGCAACCAAACAATCATGTCCCTCATTTTCTAAAAGAAATTCTAACACAAGTCATTTACTAAAAAGGTTGATTTGTTCTGTATTTCAGTCAGGCATTCCAACCTGTCAATTTTGCAGCAGAGAGGAAGAGGTGAAGCGAGAGGTTTCACTCGCCAAAATCTGTCCAAAATAAGCCCAATGCGGGACCTAAGCTTTTTGCCTGACTCCCATTGTTAGGGCGGAGACATAAGCATCTCGTCATTATATACAGATCTCTGTTTGCAGTCACGGTGCGCTTTTGACAAGATGTATATCATAAGGATGTGGTACTGGTGATGTTAAACACTTCTCCAATCGTTGTTGAGATCTGATATTCTGCGCAGCGCAAGGCTAATGTCATATTGCCAACCAATCACATTTGTCAAATCCTTTCGGTCTAAATTCCAACTGAACTTGAACTTCTGATCAAGAGCTACAAAAGTAAGTATCTTGAACAAAAATATAATCACTACATGTAAAGTGTTGGTCCCATGTTTAATGAGCTGAAATAAAAGATCAACAAAATGTTCCATACGCACAAAAATATTATTTCTCTCAAATGTGCACAAATTTGTTTGCATCCCTGTTAGTGAGCATTTCTTCTTTGCCAAGATAATCCATTCAACTCACAGGTGTTGCATAGCAAGAAGATGATTAAAAATCATGATCATTACACAGGTGCACCTTGTGCTGGGGACAATAAAAGGCCACTCTAAAATGTGCAGTTGTGTCATACAACTCAAAGCCTGTAACGATTGTCGTCGGGAGACGAGGAAGCGGACCAAAACGCAGCTGGGAGCGAATACATGTTTATTTAACACACTAGAATTAAACATGTACACAAAATCAAGGAAAAACTGCCAATACGTTACGTGCTCAAATAACGAGACAACAACCCACAAACATCGTGGGGGAAAAGGAACTTAAATGTGATTCCCAATCAGACTTCACAAGCGACAGCTGTCTGATTGGGAAATCACCCCCGAGCCCAACATAGAAATAAAACACAAAGAAAGGCTATAACCAAAACATAGAAAATAAAGCATAGAAATGCCACACCCTGACCAAAATAGCAGAGTTCACCTGGTCAGGGCGTGACAGTACCCCCCCTCCAACGGTGCGTACTCCCGGCGCACCAACCTAAAGTCTATTAGGGGGGGGACCCGGGTGGGCGCCTCACCCTCGGTGGAGGCTCTGGCCCCGGGCGTGTTTCTCCCCCTGCCTCCACCCTAGCCCTACTCCTCTGGCCCGGACTGGACCACTGTGGAGCGGCATGCTCAGGCTCCGGAGCGGAGCCGTCGACCGGAACATGATTGGGCACCGGTGGACCAGACACGGGCCGTGCCGGACTGTGGACACGCACCGTGGGCTTGGTGCGGGGAACAGGAACGGGCCGGACAGGACTGTGGACACGCACCGTGGGCTTGGTGCGGGGAACAGGAACGTGCCGGACAGGACTGTGGACACGCACCGTGGGCTTGGTGCGGGGAACAGGAACGGGCCGGACAGGACTGTGGACACGCACCGTGGGCTTGGTGCGGGGAACAGGGATGGGCCGGACAGGACTGGGGACACGCACCACTAACCTGGTGCGGGGAGCAGGGACGGGCCGGACAGGACTGGGGACACGCACCACTAACCTGGTGCGGGGAGCAGGGACGGGCCGGGCCGGACTGGGGACACGCACCACTAACCTGGTGCGGGGAGCAGGGACGGGCCGGACAGGACTGGGGACACGCACCACTAACCTGGTGCGGGGAGCAGGGACGGGCCGGACAGGACTGGGGACACGCACCACTGACTTGGTGCGGGGAGCAGGGACGGGCCGGACCGGACTGGGGACACGCACCACTGACTTGGTGCGGGGAGCAGGGACGGGCCAGACAGGACTGGGGACACGCACCACTGACTTGGTGCGGGGAGCAGGGACGGGCCGGACAGGACTGGGGACACGCACCACTAACCTGGTGCGGGGAGCAGGGACGGGCCGGACAGGACTGGGGACACGCACCACTAACCTGGTGCGGGGAGCAGGGACGGGCCAGACAGGACTGTGAACACGTACTGGTGACCTGAAGCGTGGAGCCGATTTAGCCACTCGTCCTGGCTGGATGCCCATCCTAGCACGGCATGTGCTGGGCATGTCCACCGGACGCACTGGGCTGTGCGGGCGCACTGGCGACACAGCGCGCAACTCTGCATACCATGGCTTGGTGGGGGGAGCAGGGACGGGCCGGACAGGACTGGTGACACGCACCGTGGGCTTGGTGCGGGGAACAGGAACGGGCCAGACAGGACTGTGAACACGTACTGGTGACCTGAAGCGTGGAGCCGGTTTAGCCACTCGTCCTGGCTGGATGCCCATCCTAGCACGGCATGTGCTGGGCATGTCCACCGGACGCACTGGGCTGTGCGGGCGCACTGGCGACACAGCGCGCAACTCTGCATACCATGGCTTGGTGCAGGGAGCAGGGACGGGCCGGACAGGACTGGGGACACGCACCGTGGGCTTGGTGCGGGGAACAGGAACGGGCCAGACAGGACTGTGAACACGCACCGTGGGCTTGGTGCGGGGAACAGGAACGGGCCAGACAGGACTGTGAACACGTACTGGTGACCTGAAGCGTGGAGCCGGTTTAGCCACTCGTCCTGGCTGGATGCCCATCCTAGCACGGCATGTGCTGGGCATGTCCACCGGACGCACCGGGCTGTGCGGGCGCACTGGCGACACAGCGCGCAACTCAGCATACCATGGCTCCTCCTCCAGATCTTCCCTCTGCAGGTCTTCAATCAAACGCCTCATCTCCTTCACTTCCTCCGCCGTCATCCCCCACGAGAGCAGTGGTCTGGGCTCTTCCTCTGCCCTTCCGGACCACCCCATTAGCCCCCCCCCAAAATTTTCTTGGGGCTGTTTTCCGGGCCTCCTCGACCGCCGCCTGCGACTCCGTCTACCGGCTGGCTTTTCCTCCTCGACCTGGGAGTCCGTCCGCCAGGGTCCTTTCCCCGACATGATCTCCTCCCTTGTCCAGAACTCCTTCCCCTCGCGAGCCCATCTCTCGCGCTCCTTTTCCTCCCGCTGCTTGGTCCTGGTTCGGTGGGTTGTTCTGTAACGATTGTCGTCGGGAGACGAGGAAGCGGACCAAAACGCAGCTGGGAGCGAATACATGTTTATTTAACACACTAGAATTAAACATGTACACAAAATCAAGGAAAAACTGCCAATACGTTACGTGCTCAAATAACGAGACAACAACCCACAAACATCGTGGGGGAAAAGGAACTTAAATGTGATTCCCAATCAGACTTCACAAGCGACAGCTGTCTGATTGGGAAATCACCCCCGAGCCCAACATAGAAATAAAACACAAAGAAAGGCTATAACCAAAACATAGAAAATAAAGCATAGAAATGCCACACCCTGACCAAAATAGCAGAGTTCACCTGGTCAGGGCGTGACAAAGCCACAGATGTTGCAAGTTTTGAGGGAATGTGCAATTGGCTGGCTGACTGCTGGAATGTCTACTAGAACTGTTGCCAGATAATTTAATGTTAATTTCTCTACCATAAACCGCCTCCAACGTTGTTTTGGAGAATTTGACAGTACGTCCAACAGACACCACAACCGCAGACCATGTGTAACCGGACCTCCACATCCGGCTTCTTCACCTGCGGGATTGTCTGAGACCAGCCACCCGGACAGCTGATGAAACTGTGGGTTTGCACAACCAAAGAATTTCTGCACAAACTGTCAGAAACCATCTCAGGGAAGCTCATCTGCGTACTCATCATCCTCACAAGAGTCTTGACGTGACTGCAGTTCGGCGTCGTAACTGACTTCAGTTCAGTGGGCAAATGCTCACCTTCAATGGCCACTGGCACACTGGAGAAATGTGCTCTTCACGGATGAATCCCAGTTTCAACTGTACCGGGCAGAAGGCAGACAGCTTGTATGGCATCGTGTAGGCGAGCAGTTTGCTGATGTTAACTTTGTGAGTGGAGTGCCCCATGGTGGCGGTGGGGTTATGTATGGGCAGGCATAAGCTACGGACAACGTACACAATTGCATTTTATCAATGACAATTTGAATGCACAGAGATACTGTGATGAGATCGTGAGGCCCATTGTCATGCCATTCATCCGACGCCATCGCCTCATGTTTCAGCATGATAATGCACAACCCCATGTTGCAAGGATCTGTACACAATTCCTGGAAGCTGATGGGATGCTCTGGATCGACTTGTACGACAGCGTGTTCCAGTTTCCACCAATATCCAGCAACTGTACACAGCCATTGAAGAGGAGTGGGACAACATTCCACAGGCCACAATCAACAGTCCGATCAACTCAATGCGAAGGAGATGTGTCGCACTGCATGAGGAAAATGGTGGTCACACCAGATACTGACTGGTTTTCTGAAATCCATAGATTAGGGCCTAATGAATTGATTTAAATTTACAGATTTCCTTAAATGAACTGTAACTCAGTAAAACCTTTGAAATTGTTGCATGTTGTGTTTATATTTTTGTTCAGTGTATATAAGTTGATCAAACTGAAAAGATGTAAGGTGATTTTGTAAACTTGTTTGGCCCTCCATGCTCATTAGTTGCTCACTTAACATATTTGCTGCTACTACACTCAATCCGGTTTCCAAATTCTCCTTTCTTAATTGTTTTCCATTCCTTGAGACCAACCAGAAATGTTTCCTTGGCCAAGTATTCCCAGATTTTCAGAAAACAGACACACATTTGATCTGTTTTCTGCATGACCAAATGTTGTCAAGGCGATTGCATAGCCTATAGGCACACTTCAATTAGCTTGTATGGTGCAGCGGGAGGGGGCTTTTTATTCAATAGGCTACACTGTCCCGCAAATGTCCCGCAAAATCATCCCTTTGTCCCGCATTTGGGTATTTTAAATGTAAAATATATGAAATAATTAAAGAAGATGATTTTAAAATAAAAAATAGACTGACAAAGCTGTTAAACATTATCCTAAATACAAGTAATCAACTTAGTGAATACAATTGGTGTTTACTATGAGAGTTTCAGCATATAGTGCCTTCGGAAAGTATTCAGACCCCTTGACTTTTTCCACATTTTGTTATGTTACAGCCTTACTCTAAAAGGGATTTAAAAAAAGGAAATCCTCAGCAATCTACACACAATACCCCAGAGCGAAGGAGCGAAAATAGTTTTTTTGCTATGAGACTCGAAATTGAGCTCA
Source organism: Salmo trutta (assembly GCF_901001165.1). Taxonomy (NCBI): domain Eukaryota; kingdom Metazoa; phylum Chordata; class Actinopteri; order Salmoniformes; family Salmonidae; genus Salmo; species Salmo trutta. The sequence continues at coordinate 14,318,681 of NC_042968.1, forward strand.
GGTGCATCCTGTTTCCATGATTTGGAAAGGCACACACCTGTCTATTTAAGGTCCCACAGTTGACAGTGCACGTCAGAGCAAAGAGGTCAAACGAATTGTCTGCAGAGCTCAGAGATCGGATTGTGTCGAGGCACAGATCTGGGGAAGGGTACCAAAAAATTTCTGCAGCATTGAAGGTCCCCAAGCATACAGTGGCCTCCAATTTTTCTTAAATGGAAGAAGTTTTGAACCACCAAGACTCTTCCTTGAGCTGGCTGTCCGGCCAAACTGAGCAATCGGTGGAGAAGGGCCTTGGTCAGGGAGGTGACCAAGAACCCGATGGTCACTCTGACAGAACTCTAGAGTTCCTCTGTGGCGATGGGAGAACCTTCCAGAAGGACAACCATAGCACTCCACCAATCAGGCCTTTATGGTAGAGTGGCCAGACGGAAGCTACTCCTCAGTAAAAGGCACATGACAGCCCGCTTAGAGTTTGCCAAAAGTAACCGAAAGACTCTCAGACCATGAGAAACAAGATTCTCTGGTCTGATGAAACCAAGATTAAACTATTTGGCCTGAATGCCAAGCGTCACATCTGGAGGAAACATGGCACCATCCCTATGTTGAAGCATGGTGGTGGCAGCATCATGCTGTGGGTATATTTTTCAGCGGCAGGGACTGGGAGACTAGTCAGGATTGAGGCAAAGATGAACGGAGCAAAGTACAGAGAGATCAGGGCGCTCAGGACCTCAGACTGGGGCGAAGGTTCATCTTCCAACAGGACAACAACCCTAAGCACACAGCCAAGACAACGCAGGAGTGGCTTCGTGGACAAGTCTCTTAATGTCCTTGAGTGGCCCAGCCAGAGCCTGGACTTGAACCTGATCTAACATCTCTGGAGAGACCTGAAAATAGCTGTGCAGCAATGCTCCCCATCCAACCTGACAGAGCTTGAGAGGATCTGCAGAGAAGAATGGGAGAAACTTTCAAAATACAGGTACCCAAGAACACTCGAGACTGTAATTGCTGCCAAAGGTGCTTCAACAAAGTACTGATTAAAGGGTCTGAATACTTATTTGTTTTTGCTTTGTCATTATGGGGTATTGTTTGTAGATTGATGAGGGGAAAAAACGATTTAATACATTTTAGAATAAGGCTGTAACGTAACAAAATGTGTTAAAAGTCAAGGGGTCTGAATACTTTCCAAGTGCACTGTTTGACACAGTTTCTAAACCTATAGGCACAACATCGCGAGACATCCGGGAACTTTGCGATACAGACAGGGCCAGGATTTGGACTTTGAGAAGTCATTGAGAGAAGTCATTGAAATTCTTCCTTAGTTCATTTTTGCGAAATCTAAAGGCACACCCAAGATTTGAGCTAATGAACATGTTATTACTCCAACATTGTTAAAGTTTGACACATTTAAATTTTTGTCAAAAAACAACTTCATATGGAAGGAGAGCCTTTGATTTGATGGCCTGCACATGTGCAGTTTTGCACGAGACGACCATTAGACCCGATGACGTGATTCTACGGATGAGCTTAGCTAGCCAACGTCGCCATAACATCGCCTACAAGTGTGATCGGGGATTTCTATTGGAGAAGCAGTTTTACACCATGCCCAAACCGGACACGCACATGGGTCCGCGTGCGTCATCGTGCGCAAATAGTTTTTGTCCCCCCACACCAAACGTGATCATGACAAGCAGGTTGAAATATCAAAACAAACTCTCAACCAATTATATGAATGTGGGGACAGGTCGAAAAGCATTAAACATTTATGGATATTTAGCTAGCTAGCTTGCACTTGCTAGCTAATTTGTCCTGGGATATAAACACTGAGTTGTTATTTTACCTGAAATGCACAAGGTCCTCTTCTCCGACAATTAATCCACACATAAAACGGTCAACTGAATCGTTTCTAGTCATCTCTCCTCCTTCCAGGCTTTTTCTTCTTTGGACTTTATATGGCGATTGGCATCTAACTTTCATAATATGTTGTATTACCACAACCGACCGACCTCAGTTCATCTTTCAATCACCCACATGGGTATAACCAATGAGGAGATGGCACGTGGGTATATGCTTCTATAAACCAATGAGGAGATGGGAGAGAAAGGACTTGCACCCCGTTCAGCGTCACAAATAGCACTGACTTCTATTTTAGAGCTTGGCAACGCAGATGCTGGTTGGCGCGCGAGAGCAGTGTGGGTGCAATGATTGAATAACATGTGTACATTTATTTTGCAACCCTCGCGCATGCGACGAGAGCGGTGTGGTCAGCATGTTAAACCCAATGATGTGATTCTACGCATGAGCTTAGCTAGCCAACGTCGCCATAACATTGCCTACAAGTGTGATCGGGGATTTCTATTGGAGAAACATTTTTAGCCTTCATACTGTACTGTCTTTGATAATATCCTTCATATTTATTTTACACCGTTTTATTTATTTTACCACGTCTATGTATTTGTTGTCAATGTTTTGGTGTCAATCTTGTGGTATTTGTGAAGAAAAGTCAATACTTGGAAGATTTATTAGAAAATTATACTTAGATGCTTTTTTAAAATAAATTAGGGTCTATCTATTAGAAACTCATGGACAATATGGACACAGATGTAAAACATTTATACTATAGATGAATACATTTTTTGAAAGTTATTTAAGTATAAATTACCAAAGTTACAATAGATTGCCATAGATTGAATTACCAAAATTACTGAATGTTCTGGTAACTTTGGTAATTTACCGCTAGCATTGCAACACTACCTTTTGATTAAAGTATTTTAAAAGTATTTTACAAATTACTTTTATCCACTAGGAACTCAGCTGCACCCACAGTAGGAGTTTTCTTAAGGCTACTATATTCTATATTCTATATTGAAATATGCTATGTGTTTTCTATTTAACATTATTACTACACATGAAAGCCAGTGTTTTAGATTTGTATTGGGACCTCTCTGTGGATATTATTAATAAGCATTACATTTAAAACAGAGGCAATAATACTCCAGTGGGTTATAGTAGCAGGAGTGGTGGTGTGTGTATTTCCTTTGTAGTACCCTCCTTCTCATTAAAAACAGTATTTTGACATAGAGGTGAGGCTAGGGAGTCCTTTTACTTGATCTGCTTTGCATAATCCAATTCAATCCATCCTGTGTGACGAAAAAAATCTATTAACTGTCCTTAATTGGCCTGACATTGCGCACATAACTGTAACACTAATCAATACTGAAATAAGAAATGAAGCCAAAGACCATCTCATTGTATTGATTTTTGGAGAGGAGGTCTAAATATTGCAGTGTAGGAATATGAGCCGGAGGTCCATAATGTGCACTGCACACTGTCTCCTTCTGTGAGAGCCTTGAAGTGGAGCCTACAAGGGCAATTAGAAGGAAGGGGATCCTATCTGTAAACAACAACACTATGAGGAAGGGAGAGATGAGACCTTGATCTCATTAATAACACTATGATAAAGGAGGGGTAAAGTGCTTTAGTTGAAAGGCTTAACAGAGATGAAGCACATTCATTATAGTAAATGGCTTTGTTTCTTATTAAAGTAGTTGCACAGAGGTATGATGGTGAACTATGGGGTCAAGAGACTCCCCTTGCCCCAGTAGTAGCTATATGACAGAAGATTGCATTTCACAATAATCTCCCTCAGCCTTCCCCTTCACATCCATCCTCTCATTCTTTCTCTTTCTCTTTTCTCTTCCACTCTTCTCTGTGCCTGTATGATGTGTGTACTGTCAAGGAAAGAGACAGAGAGAGGGAGAGAGAGGGAGAGGGAGAGGGAGAGAGAGAGTGAGGTCTGTGGGGCCGTCTGCTGCATGCAGCCCCACGGCCAGCCAAGCCGCCAAGCAGGAAGTAGAGCTGGGGCTGCTCTCCTCTCCCAGGTCCTGCCTTGTTGAAATGGCCACCTGTTCAAGGGGCTCTCCCTCCTCTCTCCCTCCTCTCTCTCTCTCTCTCTCCCCCTGGCCAGGACCAGCTGTGCCAGGGACCCCCCCCCCCCGCTCTGCCTGCCCAGCAGAGGACACAAGCTGGGACAACATGCCCCCTATGCCTGGCAGACGGACAGAGACAGAGACAGACAGGCAGAGACAGACCAGGCAGAGACAGGCAGGCAAGCAGGCAGGCAAATCAAGGCACACTATGTACCCAGTGATGAGATTGTCTCTTGTAGACAAAGGTTAAATCCTAATGGGCTTTAGTATGAGCGGTTAAGTTGACCTCCTCTGCCTGCCTAGTCTGTGCATAGGTTTCATAAACATTTTGAGATCATGATACTTAGTGTGACAGACAGTACTGAGGAATGGGGGGAGGGGAAGATTAACAGCAGACAGTAGGGTTAATATACAGTACCTATGTAATCTTCCTGAGGTTCATCTCACATATGCTTATGTGTTTCTCTTTTCCTCTCCAGGGGAACACTCTGGCACTGTTCCCCGGCCAAGCCTATCAGATGGCCGTGTCTTGGCAGGTGATACTGCACGTGTGAGAGCACACTCTGCACGGCAACAATGCCACTTCAGCAGATAATGGTGTCTCCTGTCCTGAAGGAAGCTCACACCGTCTGTCTGGTGCCACCTGCTGAGATGACGGATGGGTGTGAAGAGCAAAACATCTGGACTGAGGATGTGCGGTATGTAACCTACTGTACAAGTGTTGGGGTCAATTCCATTTAAACTCAGTTTACCTCCTGAATTGAAATGGAATTGACTCCAACCCTGTAGCTTACTGCAGCATGGAATGATATTGGACCGTTGTGCTGTGAGATCCTACGGGTCCGGGTTTGGGGTCAGAGCATCTCCTGGATGTCAGTCCAGTCCAACAGCGTCTCCATGGCTCCTTCCTCCAGTCCCAGTTCCTCTTCTGTCAGGCAGCACTCCAGTGGCAGCTTTGCCCCTCTGGAGCCCGTGCACGGCTAGGCGCCCCACTTGTGCCTTTCTGGTTATCAGACCCCTCACAGGCACTCTGATCTGGGTTGCTAAGCGCTGCCCATGTGTTTGTTTCCCTTGTGCCCTGAGCCAAGCCCTGTGAAGAAGGCTGATAAAAACAACAGCTACAGGGTTGGCAGCGAGAGGAGAGGAATCTGAGTGCCCTTCCCTCTGGGGACTTGAAGGGGGACTGTGGAGAGCAAGAAAGTGAAACACACACACACACACAACACACCCTTTTTCGATGCACATTTAAAGGCAGTCCCAGTCCCATCCGCCTTATTCAATTACAGGCAAAAATGAACGAAAAGACTAGTGTTGCTTTTTCATCCTCTCCCTGATAGATATTTTATTGAGCGCTCTTTCTCCCTTCTTTTCACTTGTTTTCTATCATGCTCTTTATCTTTTTTGCCTCTGTATCCCTTTCTCTCTCTTCCTCCCTCTCTCTTTTGGTTCAAAGGGCAGGGGAATGTAGTGATGGCGAGACAGAGAGAGATGCTCAAAGCCCCCCTGGTGAGCCTTTCCTGGGGCTGTGTGCTCTGTGGTCACTCTCTGGGGGCCTGGGACCTGGGGTTGGCCCATGAAAGGGCCCAGTCCATTCTCTGGAGAGGGCACTGTGTTGAAAGAGCCTGGTCCATTCTCTGGGGAGAGAGCACTGTGTTGTGTGTTGGGCACTAGTCTCATCTCTTTGGAGATAAGATCTCTTTTATAGGGTTGAAATCTGCAAATCTGTTATGAAGTAAAGCTTCCCTTTAAAATGTCCCCTCTGATTATGCTGGTCTAGGCTGGATGTGCTGCACAGCTCTCTGGAGTTAATTGAAAACTATAACAAAGGAGAGAGGTTGTGAATTGTGTTCTTTTCTAATAGATTCTAACAGGCTTTGACAAAGGGAGGAGGTGGAGGTTGATGGACGGCGATGACTATGAGTTTTAAAAGTCACATTACTGTTTGATCTAGAGTGAGAGAGTGAGAGAGAGAGAGAGAGAGAGAGGGAGAGAGAGAGAGAGAGAGAGAGAGAGAGAGAGATAAGCCACCCTGTGGTACGAGGGAAGGTCAGAAAGAGAGAGAGGGACGAGAGATGAGAGACTGCACATGGTAGAGAGGAAACAAGTAAATAGAAGCAGCTCTAATAGGAATATCAAGCCACTGAAAGGTAAACAGGCTTCTCCAGACTGATACAAAGGGAATGTGGCGGCTTTGAGAGCGCTAGAGTGCTGGCACGCTCCTGTGGCGGCGCGATAACGCCCCTCTGGCTGCCTGCATCCCAGAGATAAGGCAGAGCACTGGCATGTGTCACCCCTGATCCCAATTTCACAGTCAATATTCATCCAGCCTGACAAACAAGCACCATTTAAGATAAAAAATAAATATAGAATCCTTCTGCTATTACCTCCTGTTTATTAATCTCCCAGCATCCACTGCCTTTTAAACAGTGGTAAACACCCCCCTCTTCTCCTCCTCCTTCCCCTGTCTCCCCCCCACCCTCATACCCCCTCTCCCCCCTTGTCTCCCCCCAGCCTCATACCCCCTCTCCCACCCACCAGCCTCATACCCCCTCTCCTCCCCCCAGCCACATACACCCTCCCCTCGTCTCCCTCCAGATGTGTGGAATTAAATCGCTCCTGGTTCCTCTAGTCTGCTGAGGGTGTGTGTGTGTGTGTGGGGGGGGGTGCTTGTGTGAATATATGTATGTCTCTTTATATATATGTGTGTGTGTGTGTGTGTGTGTGTGTGTGTGTGTGTGTGAATGTGTGTGTGTGAATGTATGTGTGCCAGGGGCAGGCCACAGCTGTTAACCTGAATCCCTCTCTTTCTCTCTCCCTAACATCCACTCCTCTCTCACCTGGCTCCCCAGGCCTCCTGGCTGCTGATGCTGCTGCTGCCCAGCTGTGTGTGGCCTGCCTGGGCCAGCCTGGGCTCTGATTACTGGCCATCTGCAGCAGCAGGAGCCACCCTGAGGACAGACAGACAGCTCTCTAACCCCTGCCTAAAGGCCAGCTCATCTCTGTGGCTGAGGTGAGCTAAACCTATTCATGGTGCTGATTCTCTTGATCCCAGGCTCACTCTTGGAGAGGGAGGGAGGGAGAGAGGGAGGGAGGGAGAGAGGGAGGGAGGGATCTAAAATGGTTCAGGATAGTTGCAGTTCTTTTCGTATTATAAAACCGTGTGAGTCTATAGGGTTAACAGAAGCTGAGTACACACTGCTTTTTCCCCATACCTTGAAAAAATAATCTCCCAAGCTCTGCTTTTGTTTTATGATGATCCAGAAGAGTGTTGGCATGGCATTAGCTGCCTCCAGCTGTAGCTGGCAGCAAGTTAGTCAGCTGTGGCAGTAGCTGAGAGGATCTGTGGTGGAGGTGGTGGTATGGACTGCTAAGGCTGGCAGGCTAGCCACACTCTGCCCAGTCCTTTCCTGCTCTGCCTGGCTCAGACCTGCCCGGCCAGCTGGCCATATCTCTTTAAATCTGTCCTGGGCTGAGCCGCGCTCTTATTGAGATTACTGCACACTCTCCGCACCTCCACAGATGGGAGGAACGGCCTGCCAGCTGGCAGAGGGACACCCACAATCCCCCACTGGCTCCTGGCCAGGAGGCCTGCCAGCCCTGATGCCCATTCACACTTCTGTTCCCCTCTCTCTCTTTCTCTCTCTCTCCCACCCATGCTCTATCGCTCTCTCCTGCATTCACACCCTTCTCCCTATCTCTCTCTCTCTTTATTTCTATCTATCTCTTTAGCTTTCCTGTCTCCTTTTCTCTCCTCTCCTGACTTTTCTTTCTTCTTTATTGCTCTGTCTCTTCTCTTCTTTACTGTCTCACACACACACACACACACACACACACACACACACACACACACACACACACACACACACACACACACACACACACACACACACACACACACACACACACAGACTGTCTGATCCCTGGTGATGAAGATAGGGGAGGGGAGAGAGGGAGATGGAGAGGAGGTTATTGAAAGGTGTCACATGTGCTGATGTGATAAGGGTGCCAGGTAGAGATAACCAAGCATCCTTCATCACTTTGGAGCCAAATACAGCCTGTCCTCTTGAGTTAAAACAGGAACACACACACACACACACACACACACACACACACACACACACACACACACACACACACATGCACACATACATGCATACAATTTACAAGTTCATTATCAGTCTGTGGAATGATAAGAGCTAGATTTCTTAAAATAGCCATGCTACTGAGCTCTGAATACCACTTCCCTGTAGTAGAAACAGGAACCAGGGAGAATACATAACTTAACCAATCAGAATGAATGCCTGAACTTAATTAACCCTATCCTAAAACTTACTCCTTAACGTAACCAATCAGAATGAATGCCTGAACTTAATTAACCCTATCCTAAACCTTACTCCTTAACTTAACCAATCAGAATGAATGTCTGAACTTAATTAACCCTATCCTAAACCTTACTCCTTAACTTAACCAATCAGAATGAATGCCTGAACTTAATTAAACCTATCCTAAACCTTACTCCTTAACTTAACCAATCAGAATGAATGTCTGAACTTAATTAACCCTATCCTAAACCTGACTCCTTAACTTAACCAATCAGAATGAATGCATGAACTTAATTAACCCTATCCTAAACCTTACTCCTTAACGTAACCAATCAGAATGAATGCCTGAACTTGATTAACCCTATCCTAAACCTTACTCCTTAACTTAACCAATCGCAATTAATGCCTGAACTGATAACCAATCAGAATGAATGCCTGAGCTTAACCCTTTCTGTTATAACCCTATCCCAAACCTTAACCCTCAATTGAACCCAGTCAGAATGAATGCCTTCACCGTAGAGTTGTTTCTGTGAGCCTAAATCGTCTGGAGCTCATGTGGAGGCTGTGTGTCTAAACACAGGACATCGGGAGAGGAAGTCAGTTTACTAGTCAAAAATAGACGTTTGTCCAAGGACATCAAGACGTGACACTGTGATATCTTGTTGACACTGAAACTCGATGTACTAGTGGTGACTAACGTGTCAACATGATGTGAGTACAGTTCTACAGTCACTCATTCAGTGCCAAATAATGTCTGCCATGTTGATCTACTTAACCATAAACAGGTGTTAAGGATGTGGATAAATGTGTAGAATAAATCCCTGTCTCCATCTACATTCCAACACTGTACATATAACTCTATGGATCAGTAGCCTCTTCCTGGAAAGTTGAAAATGTATTCAAACTTTTCTCCCTGCAGCCCACCTGCTCAGCGGTGAAATCATTATACTGGGAACGAGCGGTGCCAGATTACTGTGACCTGCAGCCCCTCCAGATGGACGCTCTCCCAGCTGGCTAACTCCTTTTAAGGAGCTTCATTATTACCATGCCGCTCTTTGGTTAGGTTATACACACAGGGATGTACACACACACACACACAGGGATGTACACAAGCGTACAAACACACACATACACACATTCCTTTGTGCCCATCTCCTTTGCCATCTCAGAGGAGGCAGTAGGGAGGAGAGGGGGCAGTGCGTGGGGGGGGGGGGGGGGAGCTGCAGCAGCAGTAGACAGCTGGAGGGGGGAGCAGGAGGTGAACATTTCACTAGAGGAATGTGTGTGTAGCTGTACCTTCAACAGCAGGAGTGTTAATGAAGCGGCCCACACACAACCCACCCACTCATTTACTCCTCACACTGTCCCTGCCAGCCACCCACCCTGCCAACCGGCTCTGTCACTCTGACTCACTCCCTGCTATGTGTCTCAGAGCTGGCTGTGCTACACGCAGGCAGATAGTGTAGCCCCTTGGAATGTTATTCATATAATGAATAAACATTATTTAAAAAAAGATTCTGAAAAACTGCTGTTTCTATGTCAAACGGTTTTGTTATATTTCAGTCATCTGTGATGTATATAAAGTGTAATTGTCACGGCTGTTATAAGGAGCGGACCAAAGCGCAGCGTTTTCGTAGTTCCACATCTTTATTTATTAGTGGAACGTGATGCAATACATAAATACTTAAACTAACCAGAAAACAACAAACCGTGACGCAGAGAGACAACACTACTCAAGAAATATAATCACCCACAAGGACAGGTGGGACAAACATCAACTTAAGTATGACCTCCAATTAGAGACAATGACAACCAGCTGCCTCTAATTGGAGGTCATGCCAAACAATAACCCACATAGAAATACAACAACTAGAACCTGAACATAGACATAAAAAAACAGATCAACACCCCCTGTCACGCCCTGACCACTCTACCATAGAAAATAACAACTTACTATGGTCAGGACGTGACAGTAATATTGAGATGTAAACTCAAAATGTAATACATTTAAACTCTATATCTGACATGGTAAAGGGGTCTTCTTTTTTAAAGCCCATAACCATGTGTCTGAGGTGTATACTTTTGTTTTAAAGTAGATTTGTATAAGACTACCAAGAAACACTCTGTGTGACCCTGATTTAGCCCACTGCAGTAAAAGGTTAATGGGTAAAAGTGCCCACAGGCAAAATAACTGTCAAGATTCAACCTCTGTAGTTGATTCCTACAAAGGGCTCGATAATCGAAATGAAGCAAGTGTGTTTTTGTCCCAGAGAGATGGAGCTGGAGGTTCAACTTGACATGTTAAAACTCGTGAGATGAAGAGAAACACAGATATACAAAGGCCTCGAATCCTCAGTGAAACGCAAAATGCTGACAAAAGCGAAATAATCCGATTGTGTCCCACAATAGAATGCGTTAGCCAGGAAATAACAGCCTCCCTTTCTATTTCTCCTCTGCACCTCAGTAAAGTCTCAGATGAGACCGGTGACGGAACGTCTGCATGGTGACCGACCGCGGTTCTGCATGGTCCAACGGTAGCAGACCGCCTCAGAGGAGCTGAGCGGTTTACAGTGTGAGCGCATGCAGTGCGGGCACAGCGAGCACCATGAAGCTGACGAGTGATGTGTGACATTTATTGGTGTGCCCACCCTACACCCTTAATGTTTTATAGCCGTTCTCTGGTTTGGCAGCCACGGGTAATCTACTACCATAGACTGTCGTCATGACCGGGGAAGCTGACTGGTTGGAAAGCGAGAAAGAGAAATGACATAATGGAACAGGACTGGTTGGAAAGCAACACACTTATAATGTGTTTCTCTGAAGATCACACGTTACTGTGTACACACACACACACACACACACACACACACACACACACACACACACACACACACATTGAAATGGATGCACTGTATTTGCTATAATAGTCCATAGTGTGGTATAGCGGGTGTTGTCGCTATTTAAAGCATTGTTGTAATTCATAACATATTGTGTCATGTTGTCAAAATGTCTTCATGCTGAAGCCATCAAACAAAGGCCTTCTCCCCGTTTCCCTCCCGTCTCCCCTCCACTCTCCCCTACCCTCTCCCCCCATCCAGTAAGTCCCCTGCCCTGCATATAGTTACTACTACGTATAACCTCTACACATGTTACGTTACAGTGCTCTATTTGAATGTATCCCACCCAGACCTCAGGCGGTGGGATAGTTCATGCTGTGCTAGTAGACATCTCTGCATCGGTGGATACTGCGGATACACACAGGTGATGTTCCAAGTCACATGGCTCCTTCATTTGTGCTTAAGTATTGCTTTACATATGGGATAACTGGCAAGTCATTTAGTATATTAGAAATATTCCGAATGTGGTTTAATGAACGACGTTGGATCCAGTTTAGTGCATCCTCTTGATTCCCCTCATTCCACCTCTTAACTCTACACACTACTCTGTGGATGTCTTCACACCGCGTCACTTGGAAATGGTTTAGTTGACGTCTCTCCTCTCTCTCTCTCCCCCTCTCCCCCCATGTTTGCTGGAGCTGGGGCTCTGAAGGCTGGCAGTCGATGGCGTGAATCCAGATGGCAGCCACAAGGCAGGCGGCGCGGCACAGCGAGAGGAGGGGAGCACACACACACACACACCACACACACTCAGCTTAATGAACACCCATGCATTATTCATCACACACACTCGCACACGGAGGGCACAGACACAGCTCCTGTCAGGAACAGAAGGCAGTGCGACTACGTTTTATGATTATTTTGTCGTTTTTTCCCCCTACTTGGTTGTAAAGTACACCAGGTGGAACTCTCCCTCTCTCACCTCCCCTGGCTTCGCCCCTCTTCAGCTCAGGAATAGTGTGTGTGTGTGTGTGTGTGTGTGTGTGTGTGTGTGTGTGTGTGCGTGCGTGCGTGCGTGTGTGTGTGTGTGTTTTAGGCTTCCGGAGGGCCAGGGTTATTATCTGACTGGAGCTCACACTGAGAAACACCCATATGGGGGGTTTATCACACTGCTCCTCTCAGGTCTCCCTGGGTCTTTAGGAAACAGATTCCATTGTGTCATCTTTATGAATAAATTATAATATAATATAGTGTCCAGTGTGTTGCGGTGTGATGTTTTGGTTTGATGGTGTTGGAGACAAAAGCAGCACTTGATAGTCAGATAATGACGCGTTGGATTGGATGAGGAATGGTTGTGTTTGAAGCTCTCCCATCCCCAGATCGAGAGGAGGAGCGCTGGGCGTCCCCTGACAGACAGAACGGGCCCCTGCTGTGTGCTAGACGATCCATCAGGCCTGGTGACACGGCCCCATAATCTCCTGCTGATCTGAGAGAGAGACACAGACGGATGCGCAGATAAAGGCCCCTGTGTCTGTGTGACGGGCAGCCTGGAGAGAGGGAGGAAGGGAGGGAGGGATGGAGGGAAGAGGAGGAGTGACGGTACTGTGTTAAAGGTCGTCGGGCTCCCCTGTGAGGTTGAGTGGTATTTGAACCCCCTCATCTGGCTACCTGCAGGGCTGATGTCTCACCCCTAGCCTAAGCCCTGTGTGTGTCTGTGTGCGGCGTTTGTCTGTGTGCGTGTGTCCTTGTGGGCGTGTGTGTGTGTGTGTGTGTGTGTGTGTGTGTGTGTGTGTGTGTGTGTGTGTGTGTGTGTGTGTGTGTGTGTGTGTGTGTGTGTGTGTGTGTGTGTGTGTGTGTGTGTGTGTGTGTAGGGACGGCGTATGGAGAACAGGAATGGGTTTAATTGTGTGTGGCGGAATGCTGACAACTTTAGGATCAGGTGGCCTGCAGAGTGTCTGTGGCTCTGGGAAAGAGGAGGGGGGAGCACTGGGACTCACAATGGAGACAGGTGGATGTGAAAAGGCCAGCGAGCAGCGAGGGATTTCGCCTGAATGAGCTAATGAGAAAATGAAGCTCGTGCCTCTCTCTCTCTCTCTCTCTTCCCATCTCTCTCTCCGTGCGTGCGTATGTGTGTGAGTACGTATGTGTGTATGAGACTTTTTATACCCACTCTAAGGGGTGAATTGAAGTATCTTGTGGGTCATTTTGACGCCATTACATTCGGAGCACCACACAGAGACAGTGTGATGTGCATGCCTACATCAATTCGTAAAATAGCTTTTAGCCAACACTACATCCCTCTTTCCAAAAGTACCTCTAAAAGCATTCCAACAACCCCTTAAACTTGTAGAAAGTGATTCCATCCATGTAGAGGCCCATATGTCTTTGAGGGACTGACAGTTACAAGCAAAGGCTTTTGTTGCAAATAAGGTGATGGAAAATACCAGGACTCAAGAAGTCCATCTCCAAGGAAACCAGCTGTACTGAATTGATGAACCACGAGAGTGTCCTGTCTGTGAATACCTGTGGTACTGCCATCTACATTGTTATTTTACCTACAGTTATAATACTGCTTAGATTCTAGGACATAAGTATTGCATTTTTTTAATCTATTTTAAATGTATATCATTTCTGGTATTTATTTATTTTAAAAAATAGATGAAATTGTCAGTTTATTGCTATATATAAATCATCAAATCAATTCAAATGTTATTTGTCGCAGACATATTTTGCAGATGTTATCGCAGGTGCAGCTAAATCCTGGTGTTTCTAGCTCCAACAGTGCAGTAATAGCTAATAATACAAAACAATACACACAAATCCCCAAAAGAAAAGAAAGAAATTAAGAAATATCAGAATGAGCAATGTCAGAGACCGGAATATAAATATATATGTGTAGGATGGTGTGTATAGACAGTATATGAATGGAAAAGGTCTGTACAGTGGTAGTTATATAGGATGAGCCTTGACTAGAATACGGTATTTATATATGAAGTGGGTAAGACAGTATGTAAACATTATTAAAGTGATCAGTGTTCAATGACTATATACAGTACATATATAGGGCAGCAGTCTCTAAGGTGCAGGGAGTACCGGGTGGTAGCCGGCTAGTAACAGTGACTAAGTTCAGAGCAGGGTACTGGGCGGAGGCCGGTTAGTGATGACTATTTAACAGTCTGATGGCCTGTTTTTCAGTTTCTCGGCCCCAGCTTTGATGCACCTGTACTGTCCCCGCCATCTAGATGGTAGTGGGGTGAACAGGCCGATGCTCAGGTGGCTGAGGTTCTTGATGATCTTCTTGGCCTTCCTGTGACACCGGGTGCTGTAGATGTCCCGGAGGGCAGGCAGTGTGCTCCCGGTGATAGATTACAAAGCCCAGCAGTTGAGGACGGTGCAATTGCCATACCAGGCAGTGATACAGCCCGACAGGATGCTTTCAATGGTGCATCTGTAGAAGTTTGTGAGGGTCTTAGGTGCCAAGCCAAATTACTTCAGCCTCCTGAGGTTGAAGAGGCGCTGTTGCGCTTTCTCAACCACATTGCCAGTGTGGATGGACCATTTCAGGTTGTCAGTGATGTTCACGCCGAGGAACCTAAAGATTTTCACCTACTCCACTGCGGCCCCATTGATGTGGATGGGGGTGTGCTCTCTCTGCTGTCTCCTGAAGTCCAAGATCAGCTCCTTCATTTTGTTGACGTTGACAGAGAGGTTATAATCCTGGCACCACTAACCTGTGTTCAAAATGCAGAGTATTTCATAATCCCTTTCTAGAGAAAGGAAAAGTGTTTCATGTCATAAGGAGCTATTGAGGAGATGGCGCAGGTAATGTTCTGGTCAGATTGTCCTTGGGTATTTGTGGATTTTTTTTGTCTTTTTATGCGGTATCTCATTCAAATGCACATCCAACTTGGAGAATTAGCTAAGAGGTGCTTTTAGACGCTATAAACATCATCTAACAAAAGCATCCCTGGAGCTCCATTGCTTTCACCTCCATTGCACTCTTCAACTAAACACTTTATATGGCAACAATTACACATGGAGCTCAGCTATACAGAGTCTTCCCTGCTCCTGCTCCTGCACTTGGCTGGCAACATGATTTGTCTATTGTCAGAAAACAAGCACCCCTGTTATAAGTGGGAACGCATCATTGTTCTTGATGCATTTATTTTCTGTGAAAATAAGTGTAACTAATGGGGGAGGAGGGGGAGGAGGGCGGCTGAGAGCCTGCAGTGTGGGGGAGGGTGGTGGGGGAGGAGCGCGGCAGAGAGGCTGCAGTGTGAGGGAGCGTGGTGGGGGAGGAAGGGCATGGGGGGAGACAACGAGACGATGGAGCCAGGGGAAATTTGAATAAAGTGAGAGAGGAGAGAGCAGGGCCACTCATTATCACCTGGGCTTAGTCCACATGAGGCGGCCTGCCGAGCCCGACGTGCACAGGGGAGAGCTCATTTTCTTACCCCGCTAATCAATAGATCCTTTGTGTGATTGGATACGATTGAGCCGTCAGCGGTAGGCAGGCAGGCTCACGCTGTGGAGACCTGCTGAATTCATCATCAAACTCCCATCAACCCCCCCATCACCAGCTCTCTCACACACACACACACACACACACACACACACACACACACACACACACACACACACACACACACACACACACAAACACTCCCTCTCTGCATCATCCTCTCAGGACGAGTCTTTTAAAACACATCAATCTGAGAGGGTCTAGTTGGGACCACGGAGACCTGCTCTACCCTGCTCTCTCTCTCTCTCTCTCTCTCTGCTCCACTGTCTCTCTAGCTGTCCCTCCCTGCTCTCTCTCTCTGCTCCACTGTCTCTCTAGCTGTCCCTCCCTGCTCTCTAAGTTGAGCCACCGCCACAGTCTGAGGTGAGATAAGATTGTTTTGCCGTGAGGTGCCAGGGCTGCTATTCTTTTTGTGCAGTCGATTCTTTCATCTGTCTTCAGAGGGATTAATTATAGTGTGTTTTTGGGGTGGAAGGGTGGGAGGGTTGGGGGGGGTGTAGCTCATCCAGAGCTCCCCACCGTGAACTGAAACGTATTTACAGACACCCCACTGACAAGCAGCCCTACAACCCCTCTCTCTTTCCCTCCATACCCACCACCACCCCCCGCCACACACACACACTCCCACTCTACCTCTCACGAATCCCAATTACTGCTACCACTGCCTCCCCCTCCTCTTCTCTCTCCCCTCCCTCTCCGTCCCTCCTTCCCTCCCCACTCCACACCCCTCGCCCATCCCACAGCATGCAGACAGCACACATCCAGAGGAGCCCATAGACTTCACACACCGCAGGACCAGTGTGTGGTGGGACCCCTCAGTCTTGAGCCTCTTATTGAGGAGACAATCCATAGTGCTGTCTCATGGCCTCCCTATCCCCATCCCTCCATCACACCACAGCACAGCACACAGCGCCACCTCAGGCTGCATAGTGGAAGTGCACTCACACCAGTTGTCTTTGATGAGTCTCTCAGAAAGTAGTCTCGACTTACCAGACTGTATTTTTTCATTCATCAGGAATGTCAGGAGTGTGACATACTAGATATTTTAAAGTCATTTCAACAATCACTATTTATCAGTGTTGATATTGTGCACTTGTGCCTGCTCATTGATTGCTGTAGTGACAGTGGGTTGGGCCTATGGGCGGCGGTTACTAGGGCTGTGGACTGGGTCTGAATGGCTGTGTAATTGCAGGGCTCGTGCTCCAGTGTGTGAGGGCTGATGGCTCAGTGTCCTGCTGTGTGGAGTAGAGTCGGCAGGCGGCTGCTCCACTGGCCCAGCCCTGACCCCAGGCCCTGCTCCCTCACAGGGCCTTTGATGAATGACTAACTACCCAGCGGGGTGGAGGTCTCATGGAGGGCCACGGCTGGTTGGAGGAGGTTTGTTAAAGCACTACAGCGGCTGGACTGGCAGGTGCCCCCTTTAAACACTTGTTAGGAGATGACATGGATATAAAGAGGAAAACATCACAGACAGCAGTCGGCAAGGCCTCCGTTCTCTGCTTGACGCACTATGATGATAAATGATATGACATGCCGGCTGAGTGTTTACAATGGAGTTAAAGATATTACGAGCTGTTATTTTATTGCAGTGATTTTAAATGGGGTAATTGGTGCAATAATCCTGAAGGGTGTTATTGAACTGCATGCACTGGGCACATGTAGTCCTTTTGTTATTAGCTTCATTGGTTTGGTTGAGGAGTTATATATCATTTCTAATCATAAAGTGGAGGCCTCCCAGACATTAAGATTGACTTTGTGTCTGTGTGCTCTCTAACAAAGAGGAAGGGCACAGTGTTTCTGGGTAATGTATTCATTTGAAAGGCTGTGACAACAGCAGCGAGAAATAGAGCCAGAGGACACTAATTGATCAAGTCTATTCTCTCCACCAACAATTCTTTGTGGTTTATGGAAGAAAAAAAAAATGCCACAAAGCTGTTTTTCCCCAGAGTTCAGAGGGAATAAGAAAAAAAAGCAGAGTTATTAAAATTCATGTGTGCAGCTCGGCTTCGCAGCAGATGTTGGCATAATTAAAGAGAGAAAAAAAGTATGAAATTAATTTCAGGTTTAATGTAAATTTCAGTGATTGGCAGAGCTGTGCTAATCACCACTCATGTACAAAGAAAATATGCATGCCCCGAGCATGCACACACACAAACACACACACAAACACACATGCAGCCTCGCACACACACACATACTGACACGCACACATACAGTCAACAGACACACAGTCACCAGGTGCACTGACACTGACAGTCGCATTCACAAACACCTACTTGTAAAACAGTGGCATTTTAACACCAGCACTAACCATACAGGCATATAGTATAAAATCAATTCTAAGATAACATGAATCCATATTCCGCTTATTTAAACCCACAGATCCCCAGCGGTGGCCAAACAGGTTGCTTATATATCAGTTCCGTACATAAATAACCATGTTCAGACAAACATGCTATTTTAATTCCCCATAGCCATCGTCCAATCCTGACATAGTGCTGTTCTTTGACACAGCATGCGTATATACACTGAGCATACCAAACATTAGGAACACCTTCTGCCCTCAGAACAGCCTCGATTCGTCAGGGCATGGACTCTTCTTTAACCTGTCTCCTCCCCCTTCATCTACACCGATTGAAGTGGATTGAACAAGTGTCAATCAATAAGGGATCATAGCTTTCACCTTGTCAGTCTATGTCATTGTAAGCGCAGTTCCTAATGTTTTGTACGCTCAGTGTAACTGTGTGCATATATTAGTGTGTAAATTGTATATTTGTGTGTGTTCCTATACCGCCACCCTTCCACACACCTCTCTCCTCAGCTGAGCATCCTCGCACATGTACCCAGTAGTCCCGTCGTCACAGATGGAGACAAACTCCCTCTTGCACCACACACCAGCTGTCCAGGATGCAATTATACTGGGCTGCCCAGATCTGCCGCCCGAGGAAAGGAGGAGGAGGAGAGGAGGAGAAGAGAGGAGGGGGAGGGGGAGGGGGAGGAAAGGAGAGTTGTTTTAAAACTAAAACAGAGCTTGCCTGCCTAGGCCATTCATAATTCATAAAGCATCCTTCCACATAGGAGCTCTGATCATCACAGGATCAGTAGTAGGGAAGTAGTCCACCCAGGGAGGGAGGGAGAAAGAGAACAGCCTGGGGATGGATAGAAAGATCCTTCCTACTACAGTACACACCTGTCCCTTTACCTGAGTTCCTTTCCACTTCACTGGCTCAGCACATATGGAATCCCCACAGACATATACAGCATTAGGTACATACATTATGTCCTGTATGTATGTCCACATAACGTGGTGAGAGAAGAGAAAGCCACACCACACCAGGACTGCTGTTTATATACTAGATGTACAAAAAGAAACAACACAACGGGATCATTATAGAACCTGGTTTTGTTTTTTCTGTTGTTGATAGAAATGAATTGAATCAGTGTTGTTGAGGGAGTGGAGTGGGGCAGCCTTGTTGTGTGTACGCTACAGTAATTGTCTCCTTCACTGCAGTTGTAGCCCAGTAGCGGTATAGTGGTTGATTACTCCAGCGTGGCCATAACCCTCTGCCGCCCTGAACACGGCTGTCATGCTTCTCACAGTCCCCCCAGCAACCCTGCTCCAAACTCACTCAAGCAAAAGAGAGCAGAGGGCTTGGCGTGTGTGTGTGTGTGTGTGTGTGTGTGTGTGTGTGTGTGTGCGTGTACGCGCGTGTGTGTATTTTGGAAGCAGAAAAAATGGCAGCACAATAGAAGTCTCAGCTTCTTGCCTTCAGGGCCTTGACCTCTTCTGCCCATTCTCTCTCCCTCAGCCAATTTCTATTCTACTGTCACACAACAAAAGGACAAAGCATTTTTAAATGTTTGAGTTGCTCAGTGATGGAACATGAAATGGGACATCATGTCTAAAACTACTGGGATCTTGGAATCTTTGTTCTTTAGCTCTATTTCTAATGAATAAGTCAGACTTGTATTCATTCTCCTTATCACTACCTGGTGGCAGGTAGCCTAGTGGTTAAGAGTGTTGAGCCAGTAACCAAAAGGTTGCTGGTTTGAATCCCCGTGCCGGTAAGGTGAAAATATTTGCCGTTCTGCCCTTGAGCAAGGCAGTTAACCCCCAACAGCTACTCCTCGGGTGCTGACTAAGTCGATTAAGGCAGCACCCTGCACCTCTCTGATTCAGAGGGGTTGGGTTAAATGTGGAAGTGTGGACACGTTTAAGTTGAATGCATTCAGTTGTCCCCCTTTCCTGGTTCAGTCAACGTCGCTGTTGAGTGTCTCCTAGTGGTTTTCAGGTCATAGGTTAAGTGTCAAGAGTGTGTTTGTGTTATTAGTGGGGCCATAACACGGCCATGGCATGTCAGTGGTACCTTTATCAGAGTGGCTACCTGCTTCCTTCCAGCAGCTGCTTCCATTCCCTGTTGATGGGAGTGGAAGCAGGTGGCCCAGAGGGTTACAACCAGGGACTGTTTCATTTACGCCAAGTCTTGGGCTAAATCCAGTTGATCCTGCTTCCGTCTGTTAAACTAATGGCTGAGAATCACAGACACAGTGGCTCAGGTTAACATCAGCCTCGCCCACATACCTCCCTCTCTCGCTACAAGACCCCACCACTCGAAAGGTCTACATCTGGAGTCTGCCTGCCCACCTCCACCACCCAAATTAAAATGAGGAGGCCAAAAAGATATTTTCCAATTCACCAGATGTGAGTCATTTAATCTTGTGATTCAAATGAGTTTTTGTGTTGTGTGAACAGATGTCCGCACCCCGCCTCCTTTATCAACATTAGCTGATTGGGTTTTAGCATGCAGCTTGCCGCGCCTCTCTCTGCCTCTCAGGTACAGCCACGTTAATCTGGGGCTGTGCAGCTGTGTTGGGAGAGGGGGTTAGAGAGAGGTGAAGAGAAGAGGAGGAGAGAGAGAGCGAGAGAGATGTCAGTCCCCATGACCGTCCCTTCACCATGGCAGCGGCCCTCCTGTACACACACACACACACACACACACACACACACACACACACACACACACACACACACACACACACACACACACACACACACACACACACACAACAGGAACTAGGATACGGCACCACGTGAATACAATCTCACACACACAGTACTAAGATAGCAGAAAACCCCCACAAACAGCCATATAGTAGGTAATATGTGAGTTTGACTGTATTGTGTGTTGTTTGTGTGTGAGTGGTAGTGTAGCAGTAAGGACGAGTGTGTGGCAGTGGCCCTGGCTCTCCCTCAGATAATCCTTCACTGGCTCCCTGGCCCATGGCGACTCATGCTGGGAACACCTGCAGCAGAGTGAATGTGGGTTTTCTGCTCTAATGGTGTGTGTGTGTCTGTGTCTGACTGTCTGTCATGGGGGTCCAGCATGCCACGTCCTCCACCACCTCACACACTGCTCTGCCCCTACGCACACAGAATAGAGACGTTAGCCAGCTGTGTGTGTGTGTGTGTCCGTACAGCGTGTGTGTGTGACTCCTGTGATCCGCCCTATGTAGTGCTGAGCATCTCTAACCTGCGTTTGTCAGGGGGGGTGACGATGGTGGCGCAGGCGACCAGCCACCGGTGGGTTTGTTTACGCAGCCGCTGCCTTACAACAACGGGCCTCTTTCTGTCAGCACACCTGTTCCCAGTCCCTGACATCACCAGCACACACAGACACACTACACAAAGACCACCTCTGGCCCCTGGAGTGGAGGGAGATGGAGGGATAGAAGGAGAGACGGAGGGAGGTAGAGAGATGTCGAGAGAGCGGCGTAGACAGAGGACAGAGGGGGAGAGAGCTGGAGGGAGTGAGGGAGAGAGAGAGAGATTGAAGGGGTGAGAGCGAGAGGCTGGCTGGCAGGGTGCTGTGTCCCTGGTCGCTCTGTGCTGTGCCGTGCCACTCCCCCTTCCCTCCTCTTCCCCGGGAGTTTATCGGATGCGCTCAGCTTCGGAGCTCATTAAAAAGCACCCATTATCCCGACATTTGCACGCATCACATGCAAAACTAATTTACTTGTAAGAAATTAAAAGTTCATTTTAATTGAGCTCGCGCTGCAGTATGCAAATGAGGAGTACATAATGTACATCGATGCGGAGACATCACACTGGAAGAGGACTTAACCCTTCCCTGACTGAGGGAAGATGGTCTGTCTGATGGTCTACACAACCTCAATATGGAAAAGGCGTTGTTCATCAAATCTACAATAACATCATCCAGTTGCTTATCTCTGCTTGATGCCGGAGATTGTCTGAGAGATGGAACTGATATGTCACTGCCAGGCCTCTCTGATGATTTGGCATGCTGAATTAACTTCCACCTCTGTGACTTTATTGTGTTGTGTCTGCCTCCTCCAAGCCTGGCATCATTAAATAAGAACAAAGAAGCCAAAGCAACATGGAATACGTGGACTAGCCTGTTTGTTGATAAGTGGACTGTGTCTACTGTCTGAAAAACTGATGCCTTTGGCATTCTCTGCTGATTTCCATGACGGAATTTATTCATCTCTTTTATTATTTGCAGAAAAACACATTTTGTATTAAATGGGACTGTCTCACCATATGACCGAACTCTTATATGCCACTTAGTAGTTTACTGTTATAGTGATTCATACTGACCCGGTCTAACCAACCATAGCAGGGATGGGCAACTTTCATTGGGATCTGAAGTCATCATGAGGAGCTGAAGTTACTCGTGAGTCTGCGTACGTACATCTGCCGCTAGACTCATTTACCAATCCCTCCCCAAAAATCTGACATGGACTAATTGAGTGACTATCAGTGACCGACATAACAAGATAGAAACTTCTGATGCACGACCACATTTAGAAATTGCACCTTCTACTGTTCTAATATGCAACACTAAGTTGAGACCACAACGACAACAAACAAACAAAAACAACATTTTAATGACAGCTAACAATCAGTGTGCATGGATGGGGGAATGTAAAGTAAACTAAGCCGTTGAGAATCCCTCGTTTGTCAGTGATGTCCACAGCTCAATAAGCCAGACAGTGCAGTGTAGTGAAACTGGCTTCCTGTAGATCCATAGCCATCCACCGACTAGGGGTCAGGGGTCATGTGGAGAGGTCATGTAGGTGCAGTAAATAAGATGGAGCTGAGCTTTGATCTCCTCTCTGTGCTGACTTATTCCTGGAGGACCCTCCGCCTGAGCCACGGCCCTGACCCTGTGACCCCCGCCGACCCCTGTGACCTGCCAATGTAGACAGGGCTTTTGCATTCATACACAGGACAGAGTCAGAACTGTCAGAATACTATGCTCCGTAGATACCACCCAGTCAATACATGATAAATGACCTGCAACGGTAACGGCCGATCCTCCCTGAAACCCCGCTCAACTCAATCATTGAGAAACAATGAGAAGCACTGCTGGACTTTCTGGTACTACTATATTCATGTTGGACATTCCCCACATATCAAGGTGGCTCTACCTACCTACAGTATCCAACTCGTCAGCATGTCTGACTGTGATTGGTGTCTACGTTGCCAACGTACAGAATGCGGCGGTCATGCTCATTAGTGTATATACTGTGTAGTGGAATGAGGCCTGAGACGGGATGTGATGGGAGGGAGGGTTAGGACATGTAATCATGTTTCATGGGGGTGGGGGATTACACTGTGCATGTTGTTGTTATTATACTGTTATCACTGAGAGAGAGGCCCTATAGGACTTGGTAGTGTCGATGCTGGGTCCGCCCCATATCATACAGAGGGCAGAGGTGCCACTTGGGGATAGCGGCAGGTGAGGCGGGCACCTGTAGGGCTTGACTGGCACAGCTCTGAGCTGGGCCGGGCGGGCACATGTTTAGCTGGAGCGTGCGGCACCTTAATGAAGGAAAGTGTTGATTTGGCACGCGCCCTAATAGGATCAAAGCGCCCAATTGGCTCCCGGCTGACTGACAGCGGTGTAGGGTTGGCAGCAGACCAGAGAGGAAATGAGACGAGCACACATACATACACACGCACACACACACACACACACACACTTCATTAGATATGCAGTATCTTTAGGATACAGGAATGTGGTGCTGAAGACACATGGACAGTACTTGATTCTATGTTTCTCTTGAACATGGTTATCCATATACTGTATGAGGGCTCCATATAAACCTTTTAATCAAAATGAGCCTGAACGGGCAGAAAATGTTTCTGTAATACGTTCGAGTTGTGTATGTGACAGCTACCGACTGCAGTCATTCCTCTTACTCAATTGAAATAAGTAAACACTAGAGATGACAAGATGCTTTCAGGTGCTACGAATAAAAAAATAACCTTTCAATCCTTGTCATCTGTAAAATGATGTGCAACCATGTAATTATTCTTTTTTTTTAAGTATAGTAGACACATTCAAATATGAAATGGCAAAGTAATATTGAAGAGCTGATTTATAGATATTAAAGTACTATGAACTGCTGCCTTTGTCTGTGTGTGCTGTACTGTGTGTGTGTGTGTGTGTGTGTGTGTGTGTGTGTGTGTGTGTGTGTGTGTGTACGTGTGTGTGGTAAGTGCAGTGTCTCAGCTGGCTGCAGCTCATTGAGAGTAGTGATTTATTGTCCTGGAGTGTTTTATTTTGGCTGGGGTGCACAAATGCCCCCAAGGGCTGCAGTACAGATCCACTAAACACACACTCTGAGATGAGAGACCCGGGTGTGTTGACCAGAAAAGGCCTGGACAACCCTACTCACATCTCCTCCTTGACACAGTTAGCTACAGTATGTGCCTGAAAACAGAAAGACAGACAGAAAGAGAATCGAACAGAAGAAGAAAGAGGGGAGACAAAGAAGAGAGGAGGAGATGCACCAAACTGCACATGGAAAATCCTCCCTCCGTCCCCTCTCCTCCAAATTAGAATGCAAATGTTTTATTTTTTATTTTACCTCACTCTCTCCCCCCCTACACCCCCTCTCTCTCTCCCTCACTCTCTCGTCTCCTCGATCCTTTTGTCTCAAAATTAGTGGAGCAGAGTGCTCGGGCGGCTAATTATGTATTCAAATGAAAGAGGCTCGTTAATGTTGCACAGGGGAGAGTGGAGATGATTGGGAGAGGATGATGGAATTGAAATGAGCGCTCCGGTGTTGGCGGCAGTGCATCTGGAACCAGCGGAGCGCGTCCCGGCAGATGTCACCTCCCGGGGGGGTGTAGGGAAGGGGGCACAGCGAGGGAGGGGGTCCGTTGGTCAGACAGGAGATGCACACCTCACAATGTCAGGAAGGAGGGAGGAGAGGAGAGGGGGCGGGATACAGTGCTTTGTCTCTGCAGAGGACACAAAGAATGGCACGCCTAATTTAGCTTTGCAGGGGGAAAAAGATGCAAGATTAAATGGCTAATGAACAGAACATTTTTGTTTTTCCTCTCTATGGAGTCAATGGGTATTCTAACGCTGTGACCTGCTACAGCATGTGTCTACAGTCATCCACCATCAGACAACAGCTATGTACGACTACTCTGTGTCTGTAGGGGTGTGTTTGCTGTGAACTGCCGGAAACAATGCATGTATTTGTGTGTGAGGATTGTGTGTAATTGGGTTTAGATCGTCTACAGAGCTACACATTTGCTCATTATACCAGTGTTATATATGATGATAGCACGTGTACAGCTGTTTACGTGCATGGCCTAAATAGATAGCAGCTACAGATGAAAGAATAGCAGCCACCGTGATTCTTCCTAGCGTTTATGAATACACATACGACTAAAGGCTTCTGGCACTACGGGATGTAAGCTGACTGGGTCTTACTGTGGCTCGTGGTCCTGTGGAGGTCTGTGTCAGGGAGCCGAGCTGGGAGGGATCCTGCCTTGCTGTCTGGCTGGCCTTGCTGCAGTGGAAAAACAAACGGCCTGGAGAAGCAGAAACACTGCAAGGCATTCAGATGAACCCGCTCCACCATCTGCTCTGTGTCCTTCATCTGACATCCTCCTCACCCGCTCTGCTCTGCTCTGTCCTCCCAGCACACACTCACACATACATATACAAGCTCACTCACACATGAGTGGAAAAACACACACACTAACTCACACATACACATGCATGCAAAAACACAGGCGTCCACATTCACATTCACACACATGGTCACATACACACATCTTCCCGCAAATACAAGCACACACGCACACATGCACACACACATACTGAATCATATATACCCACAAATATATACAGATAGATACACACAACACACACACGCACACACGCACGCACACACGTACGCACGCACGCACACACACACACACACACACTCTGTCTCATCGTGTATTCATGAGTGCTGTACTCCCAGCTCCATGCCCCCAGGCCCCTGCCCTCCTGCCCTGCAGGTATCATCAGAGTGGGCCTGTAAAGTCATTATTGATCCCCTGCCTGCTAATGTTATGCGTGACCATCCCCAGGGGGCGGGGCTGAGGCTGGTGGCCCCTGCACCTCTGCAATGAGGGTGTTCCATCACTGTGTCACATCATGCCTCCCCACGGGCCACTACAGCCGTGTGATGCCGCACCAGAGGAGGCTGGTGGGAGGAGCTGTAGGAACTCCTCCCATGTCTCATGTTTGTAGGGTGGCTTTAAGTTTAGGTATGTGCGGCGCAGAGGAGGCTGGTGGGAGGAGCTATAGAAGGTTGGGCTCATTGTAATGGCTGGATTGGAATCAATTGTATCAAACACATCGAACATATAGAAGCCACACATTCGACTCTGTTCCGTTAATTCCATTCCAGCCGTTACAATGAGCCCTTCCTCCTATAGCTCCTCCCACCAGCCTCTTCTGCGTGCCTACATGCCTAAACCTAAAGCCACCCTACAGACATGAGACAAGGCCCCTCTCTTCCTCCCTAAAGTAATAGCAGGATGAGCAGTGGAATGGAGTGGTGAGAAAGAGGGATAAGGCTTGTTGATTGAGCGCATCAGAATTTTCATCACTTATAAAGGAGCGGTTCACGCTCAAGGGAGAGAGAAAGAGAGAGAGAGAGAGAGAGATAAAAGTAGCGGTGCATGGGTAGAATCAATGGGGAAGCCAAGCCAGGCAAAAAGCCATATTACATGTGTTGTGATAATTGCGTTGTTTGCTGCTCTATAACCTTGATATATAAGACCGAGACAACGAGAAGACGACAGTCACACAGTGGACAGCATCTGTCTGGTGAAGTCCACAAAGCATATTGCATGTAACAAACAGTTACATGACCTGCAGCATGGTCAAGCAAGTTAATGATTCCAACATTTTCGAACTACTAAACAACTATTGATTTATAACCACGGAGAAACATGAGAAACATGAGCTGCCTCCGCTAACTTCATTCCAGCACCATTTCAACGTCATAAAATCACCTATGCCTTAGTCTAATGCAGAGGCAACTAAAAGATACCAACCAAGAACAATTTAGTCCAATCAATGTAAGGTAAGTATCATGTGGCTGTCTATGGTACTGATTTATTTGTGTGTGTGTGTGTGTGTGTGTGTGTGTGTGCGCGTGCGCAAGTAAACATGTTGACTCCCCCTACTTGTGGAGGAACGCCAATACCATCCTCTCTTTCATGTTGCCTACCAGCTTTTAGTTTTTGTTGTCCTAAACTAGACTAACTAGCCTAACTTGCTTTCATGGACAACAATAAGCCAGCTAGCTAGTTAATGTTAGCCTACTATATCTGGCTACATGTTGAACTTCCATCCTCTCAGGCCAGGGGCACAATGTATGAATTTATGGTTGGATCAGAACCGCCTTTACAGTCATTGGCCGGTACACCAAGTCCAAATCCCTATCTCCATCCAAGGCTAATTTAGGAAAGGGATGATTTCAGCTAACTAGCTAGCAACAGGAGGACAATGACACGATGAGATGCAACAATTCACGTTTTTTCTGTCAATGACATTTTGCTTTTGATGTGATGCGATTGGTGTGAAGCCAAATCCAAACTGGCTTCCCTTGACCTTTTTTTTGGTACACCAGGACCATTTGCGGTTGACCTCATTCAGTTTAGTTCAACGCTGATTGGCTATTCTTTATTTTAAAAAATATCAAGGGATGCCAAATGCTCGCTGGCTTCCCTTGCTATTGAATTCAACAGAGAGGCACTGTTTCATTCTCTCTGATGTTTTCTCTGGTGAGATACATTCAACAACAAGTCTGGCTTCCCTTCGCACCCATGAATACACGCCACTGATAAGGAAATTATTTCCTAGTAGCAAGTATGTCTTGTTCACAAGGTTGACCAAATATTTTGCTCTATCTATCAACCTCCCTGTATCTACTACAGTATCTATCAATGTAGCTATCAATGTATCTATCTAGCCGTCTGTCTGTCTGTCTGTCTGTCTGTCTGTCTGTCTGTCTGTCTGTCTGTCTGTCTGTCTGTCTGTCTGTCTGTCTGTCTGTCTGTCTGTCCGTCTGTCTGTCTGAGCCTCTCCCTCCTTCCCCCCTTCTCCTATCTTTTCCCCCGGTGGTTCTGACGGAGATGCATGGTGTTTCTAATTTGGCATGCAGACATTAATTCCAGCACAGCTGCTGCCTCCTCTCTCTCCTCCCCAACCCCCCCCTCCTCCATCTCTCTTCCTCCCTCCCTCCCTCCCTTTCTCTCTCCCTGAAGGCTTCTCTCTAATGTGCAACTTCAGAGACGTGCGGCAAATTAACACCATTTGTTCTGCGGAGCATGCCTTCTTCTCAACACTACACGCATATCTTATTACTTGATGTTTGTCTAAATGTGAGAAAGGGAAGAAGAAACGAACTGAAAATGAAAAGACATGAGCTCTATCCGCAGCCTGAAAAATATTTAAAATTGAGTTAGGCGATTTAATTTCTTTCCTGTTTAAATGGTGCAGTCCCCATTTCTTTTGTCTGTGCAAGGTACAGTAGTGTCTGTAGCTACTGTATATACTATGGTATGTCTCTCCTCTATTTACTGGCTCTTTGAAGGATCCAATGTGGAATCTATTTGCCAAAATTCTTTCATCTACAGTATAGAACCTGCTTAGACATTATACTTGAATTAGCAAAACTGACACTGTACAATGGAGTATGCTCAGGTAAATCTGCCCGAGCACACAATGACCAGAGCACCATGAAAACATTGTTTTGTCTAAATATTTTATAAGCCATCACATTCACATTGGGAAAAAAGTCTGTTTTGTTTTGGGATCAGATGGAGAGGAGTAAAGACACAGAAGCATATGTGAGAGAATAGAAGAGGGATAAACATAGCAGCGAGAGGAGAGGCTGGAGCATCTGCAGCCTCCCAGACAGGTTGTTTTGGTATTCTTGCAGTTGGCTGACTTGAATATTGAAGATGGCAGGCCTTGCATAGCTGTGTTGTTGTGTTGGGCAAGGGGGAGGTAGGAGTGAGACAGATATCAGTCTGCCCCCATCACCACCTCCTCCCCTCAACCTGGCAGCACCACCTGGCCTTCCCGCTGCAGGCCCAACAGGACTCACTCTCTCTGGGCAGAGCTCCCTTTGTACCACCAGCTGATTTATCCTCCCTCCTCCACCCTCCAGCTCAGATAACAGCCATATTAACTGGCCCAGTTGACCTAGACACCTGATATACTCGTCCCACTGAGAGTCCTCCCTCCCCTCCCTGCCTGTATGGAGATTACTGTCTCCAGGGTTACAGCTAAGGACAAACAGAGTGTGATGGGAATGTAGCACTCACTCAGACACATGCACACACACACACACACACACACACACACACACACACACACACACACACACACACACACACACACACACACACACACACACGCACACACGCACACACTCACACACAAACACACCCACTGTAAATTCTGTGCATACTTTTTTTCATGTACATACTCTACTCAGGTATGCTCATTCAATACACTCATACAGAACGAGCATACCGTCATAACTATAAACTATCCAGATATGAGGTTGGTGCCAAGATAAAAAACGAGACAACCAGGACCCCACAATTCCCAATCCGTATGAAGAGTAATTACTTATTAGTTTCTAATTAGCTGGTAATTTAAAGTGAATGTGATTAGAGAGGATTAGGGCGGGATGTGGACTACAGTGTAATCAGGTGCTTCTCAGGTGGGAGAAGACTGGAAGACTGTCTGGCTGGCTGAGGAGAGGAGGCTCTGTACTGCAGCAGGTGGAGGGGGGAGAGAGACAGGGAGGAGACGGTCTCTGAGCCAAATAGAAGCCATATTTAGGAAGGAACCCTGACACAGATACTGGAGGGTAGAAGGGAACGAGTGAGGTAGGAAGTGAGGTAGGAAGTGAGGTAGGAAGTGATGGAGGAAGTGATGGAGGAAGTGATGAATGGAGTGGAGAGTGGCAAGGTGAGAGGAGGAAGGTGGTGAGACAGGAACAGAGTTGATTGAAAGGAGAATATGAGAGAGTCATGTAAGTATAGTGTCAGTGTTGGGGTCAATTCTGAATTGAGTTGCGAATTGCTCTTTAGTTCCAATGTAATTTCCCCACAGGAAGCAGAATTTGAATTGAATTTCAATGAAAGGAAGTAGAATTAAATTCAACAAAATTGAAAATGGATTATTTATTCTACACATCACCATAGAAATCAGGTATGGTTACCAATACTATGTAGCATGAGGTTGAATCATGCAGTGGTTCCCAAGCATGTGAAAATCTGTAATCATATGAAACAAATGAAGAACTTGTTTCTCTTCAAATGGGTATAGAATACAACCTTTTAGTGTCAACCAAGGACCTCTTACACTATTAGAATGCGCTTTCATGTCATTATTATGTGTCTGGACATCTGGTGGGACCTAAAATGTTGTGAATATGAACACACAGCATTAACAAGGGGGTAGCGTTTTTCCAAGTTGGGTCCCCTGCATATTCTGGTGTCAATTTAGGGTCGTGTGTAGTAAAAGAGTGGGAACAGCTGATCACGACGAAGAAAAATACTGTTCGACATATTTGAGTTGTAATTCTTTGCATTAATAAGTGGCATATCATTTTAATAAAATCGTTTTCAAATGAATGAGACTTTAATGTTTCATGTCTCTGTTGAATTGGTTTGAATTAAATTCTACTTCCTTCAACTCAAATTCATTTCAAATTCTGCTTCCCGTGGGGTGTAGCCAATTCAAATTCAATTTCATTTTATTGTTTGAATTTCAGTAAATTCAGATATTCCAAATTGACTCCAACCCTGTACAGAGTGAATGGCGACGGTAGAGAGAGAGTTTACAAAGTGGAGGGAGGAAGGGAGTGGTGGCGGACGGCGGTGCTGCTGCACTTGGAAAGCTGCCTCCACATCTGCCTCCACGATGTGAGCTCAGCGCCGCTGCCATCAGCTGTCGGCTTGGACCGTAGTCAAGTGGAGCAGGAGAGCAGCGTGGCTCTGTGCCTCCGTGTTTCCCTGTGTGTTTCCCTCAGTGCCGACGCTGTTTGTTTCAGCTCCCTGCAGGGCTCTGTGTGTCCGTAGGGGGAACGGCCCTCTTCTCTCTGTGGAGAAGACAGCCAGGCTGGGTCGGGTCTCTGCTCAGAGACAATGTGACATAATCTCACTGTCAGCCCTCCACCCCCTAAGGACTTACAAGGTGCTCTTGTTTACCTATAGATCTGTCGTGGTAGAGTCATCAAGGATGTTATGGTTGAGAAATGTCATTTACATACTACCTCCTTGCTCTTGCCAGGCACTAACATGAGGGTCTGTGGTTCCTTGGCCGTATTTGATCCATTTATGGACAGAGCAAGAGGAGGACACATGGAACCCTGAGGGGTTTGAGTGGGTGAGTAGGAAAGGGACTGGTCTGACCTATCAGCTGACACATACTATACCTCCCCATTCCAGACTGTGTCTGAGAAGAAATAGGCTTCAACCCTAAACAAAACAACAAGCCAATCTGTCATAGAAATGCTGGCACCCAAACAGGATGTGTGTAGAAATGCATTACAACATCCAGCCCAATTATCAAGACCAAACAAAGAATGTGAAGTGTTCCAATGCATTAGAGAAGGTAGTAAATTATGCCTCAATGTATTTAAGAGCCACCATTAAGTTTCCCAAACAGACATCAGTTAGTCAACACTCCCATTCACTCCCCACCCATCTTTCTAATAAAACACTGAGAGGAAAACAGAGAGGAGAGAGAGAGAGAGATGGCTAGGCTACAGATACGGAATAAGAAATTAGAAAAAAAAGCTAGAATAATGTCAGGGAAAAAAATAAATGGGGATGCAAAGAGGGTGAGAGAGAGAGGAGGAAGTGAGAGGAGGGAGAGAAAATGCTTTGTACGTGGCCTGTTGTTGTGCAGAATGACGAAATAAATAAATAAGTCAGTGCCTGGTTGCCCATGAATATTACATTAGGAGGCGAGTGGGGAAGTGTGCTGCCTGGAACATCTGGTGTGGTCCACAGGGACCCTTGTGGCGAGAAAGCTTCAACTTCGGGAGAAAAAAACTGCCAATAAAAGAACTATGAGCAGACCTTTGCATCATATGGCTGATTTGTTTTGCTAATTTGATTTTAACACCACTAGCCACGATAAAAGCTGATAAAAACGACGGAAGGCAACCGATGCTATTGTTATTTAGGTTTGTGTTGGTACATTTTTGATGAGGTAAAACATTTTGTGTAGGCTTCTTTACTTCTTTAAAATCAGCTTCATAATCATATTATTGGTGTTTCTGAGAATTAGGTTTACATTTCTGTTTTAAGTGTGGAGTCGTAAGGTGCCTGTTGAATGGTTTATTGAGTTTTTGCCGCCTTTCTCAAGGGGCCATATTGAATGGGCATATTGAATGAGTTTATGAGTAATGGGAGTCCATGGCTGAATAGCTTATTGTCCACCTCCACAGAGTTTGTGCGGGAGACAGAGATGGCATTGGGAAACTGTGATGTGGGAGCTCAATAGCCTTGACTCAGGTGTGAAGAGCGCTGTTAGCAGAGAAAGTGGGAGAAAGAGAGAGAAAGGGAGAGAAAGAGACAGTGAAAGGGAGAGAAGGGTAAAAATGGGACTGTCATCAGCATAATGACGGTGGCAGAATGCGGCAGAGTGCACCGGTGTACAATGACAGCGGCCTTGTACTTCTGCTACTGTGTGGAGACAGACCTGGCCCATTGTAACTGGCCAGGTCCAGGCACTGGAGCTTTAAAGCAGGGGGTGATTGAACCAAAAGACACACCCCTCCCCATCTCACACTAAAGCTTACACATGCACACTGCAGGGACATATTCACACTTACTATGGTCAGTAGTGGTGCGTGGGTAAAATCACTGGGGAAGCCAATCCAGAAAGAAAAGCCACATCACATGTCTTGTGATAATTGCGTTGTTTGCTCTATAACCCGTTAGTTCATATGCCTTGACACCGTGATATATAGGCCTAAAGGCCGAGACATTAAGAAGACACAGTGGCAGAATAAATTCAACCACACATTTGTTTCATTACAAAACCGGAGAGCAACATCTGTCCGGTGAAGTCCACAAAACATAGAGTGTAACCTACAGCATGGTCAATCAAAGTAAGGTTTCCAACTTATTCAAACTACTAAACAACTATTGATTTAGAACCAGAGTTATCGCAAGCCGCAAAGAAAACAAGAGATGCCTCCACTATTCCAGCACCAGTGCAAGTAGAAAAGACATGTTGACCCCCCTACTTGTAGAGAAACGACAATGCCATCCTCCTCTTTCATGTTGCCGTTCTACGACTATGTCATACAGTACACGCTTTTTGTTTATGTCGTCCTAGGCTACCTGGCTAAAATACTTGCACTCTAGCCTAACTTGCTTTCATGGACAACAATGAGCCAGGCCAGCTAGTTAACATTATTCTACTACATCCAGCTACATGTTGAACTTCCATCCTCTCAGGCCAGGGGCACAATCTATGAATTTACGGTTGGACCGCTGTTATAATCATTGGCTAGTTTGGAGAATGAAGTAAAATCAAATCTTATCTCCATCGATGGCTAATTTAGGAAAGGGACGATTTTAGCTAGCTAGCTAGCCACCAGAAGACAACAACACAACGAGATGCAACAATTCTGTTTTTTTTCTGTCAATAATGATGTTTGGCTATTGATGTGATTGATCTGAAGCCTAATCCAAACTGGCTTCCCGTGACACTTTTTTTTTGGTGCGCCAGGACCATTCACAGCTGAGTTTACTCAGTTGATCTCAACGCTGATTGGCTATTATTTAAAAAAAATGTGTCAAGGGAGGTCAAATGCTTGCTGGCTTCCCTTGCATTCAATGCTAAGGCAGCAACAATGTCATACTCTTTCTGACCAGACAGCAACAGATAGATACGCTACACATACTGAGACAGAAGGAGCGCTGTTTCCTGTTTCGTTCACTCTGTTTTCTTCACTGAGATACATTTACATTCAGCCTCTTGCGAATTGAAGGAAATTTATGAAACACAGAGAGACGAAAGATATATCATTTTGTATGTTTTTCTGTTTGTACATTTTTGGGAGAAGCCTGGATTCCCTTGGCATCCATGAATACACATTACTGCAGTATGGAATAATTGCACTGGATCATTAAAGATTTCTCATTTATCTGAGTACCCATCAGTCATTAAGGTGAAGAAGATGTGTCCTTGTCCGCTTCATTTTTTAGTCAACACTACTTGCTTTCAGATGCTGTACACTGTATTGTATGCTGAGAGCACTCTCCCTACACTATGACTTGAGGTGGAACATTTAAGGGGGCCCTAATTATCACTATAAGGTAAAACTGTGCCCAGTATTCATGTACTTCGTTCAGCAAGCAAATAGTCCACCTCTGCAACAAAATTTACATTTTACAGTATCAATTAATTCTGCTTTAATTATCTCAACATTCTGTCTCTGATTAAATTGGGACCCCAGGGTCTGACTGGATATTTATTGGTCGTTGGCCATTGAGTTTCTGACCAGCTGGCGTCATCATGTTCACCTGTATTGGAGTAATGTGTCAGGTTCAATGACTGTTTCAGGTGGGTGCAACTCAGGCTATTGATGACAGAAGTCAAGGGTCATCCATTTAAAGACGAAATGCTCTGAACAGCACACTTATATCCCGGCAAAGTCTTCATCTTTAAAGTGGGAGATAAAAGGAGGGATATGAGGTGAGGAAGAGGTTGACTTTGTGGACGGTGTCTTCTGGTGTTTCAATCTCACACACAACACAGACACGGGCAGAGAGCACAATGGTAGTCGTTGAGGCTATTGATTTCCATTTGATTTGATCAATAAGAGTGTGCCTACCTTGTTAAACAAATGGATGGAGCTGTAATGATCAGAAAAAGGTACAGCAGCAGTTTTTCCATCAGTACTAGAATTTAGTTCCCTGTCAACACGATGGAAGGACACTTCTCAAAAAACCTACACCCTTATATGTTGCATTCCTTCTGTCTCTTTTTCTTCCATACTATCATCTAACCAATCATCTTCTCTGTTTCTCCCATAAAATTATCTAACCAATCATCTTCTCTGTTTCTCCCATACCATAATCTAGCCAATCATCTTCTCTGTTTCTCCCATACCATAATCTAACCAAGCATCTTTTATTTTCTATTTCTCTCCACCTCTCTTTGTTTCTGCACTGCTGTTTCTCTCTTTTCCCCTCTCTCACTCTCACCCCTCGTTCACCCCTCCCATCCTGTTGACTGGTGGCAGCACAGATGTAGAGTGGGATATTGTTATATAGGCATGGAGCTGTTTGTGTATGGAGGGTGTGTGGAGTGGCTCCCTGGCCACCTCAATCTATGACCTTCTATTTGCCAAGAGCCAAGGGATGAGAATCACACAGCTGTCAGTGCCTGCCCTCCCTCCCTCCCTCCCTCCCTCCCTCCCTCCCTCCCTCCCTCCCTCCATCTATCTCTCTATCTATCACTCTCTCTCTCTATCTATCTCTCTATCTTTCACTCTCTCTATCTATCTATCACTCTATCTATCACGCTCTCTCTACCTCTCTCTCATTATTTCTGGTAGATTGAAATGACCAAAAAATATTTGGTGTAATGTTAGTTTGAATGCCTGAATGTTACATTTGGGAGGCTGACCAAATATCATTGACTTTCCCTTTCTTTCTTGGCACAGTCTCTGAGTTGGGATAGCATATGCAAACATGTTCTGTTGTTGGGATGCTTGTTAGTTTAGATAAACTTCTTAGGAGCAGGAGAGAGGGTTGTTTTGAAACACTGAGATACAGCTGGCGGGCATGTGCAATTAGTCTGACTTGGTGAAATGTTTATTTAAAATGTTTTCTGCTTGAGGATCGGAGAAAGGGTTTTTGTGGGGCTATTTCAAAATATTTTTTTTACGCTCTCAGTAAAAAGCATTGGATTTGCTTAAGCAAATGATGTTTTGTCTTCTCCTGTCAGTGGAATTCTTCTATTCTTCAAAGACCAATTGTTTTTTGTTCTTGTCTTCACCCATTTCTGCACTCCGGAGATCTTCAAGCCTTGTGAGGTTAATTCTGAGTCTTTTGTGTCAGAGAGCTTTTAAACTGAATGGAGCCCTTCTTATGTTGTAAGTAGCATCTCAAGGCCTGCAGTACGATTCAGTCAACCCCCCCCCCCCCCCCCCCCCCAAAATAACAAAATAATGTCATGATTCACATTATAACACAGTTGGCAACCTTGTACTCTGGGGGAATGCTTTCATAAAGCGGAAGATGTTTTATGTAGATTGGTTTAATTGGTGTCCATGGACAATGATACAGTACAATCATTATATGAAGAGTAATAGCCCTGTTTGTGAGTATATTATATAAAGTGATAGAGCTAGTGGCGCATGAACAGTATTTGGGGCAATTTCCTGAGTTCAGTAAGGTCATCTATGTCCATAAAATGGATCTTACCGTGGCTGGCCAATCTCTCGTTCAGACTGCCCTGGTTACTCTGCCTGTGCTAGAGGGGCCTAGGCGCTGCTGAAAGCCTGGGGTAGGGATTGCTCTGGGCATGGGAGGTCAGTCCTGCATGTGTGCTCACAGAAGTCCCCTCATTAGGCAGACCCAACGGTGTGATGATCAGCCTGCACTACCCACCACCTGAGCACCACTCTCCTCTTCTCTCCTCCACACAGCTGCTGCCCATCCCTCATCCACACTGAACACAGCGCCCAGCTCCTCTGGAGGCAATGTGCACAGGCACAGGCACAGGCACAGGCACAGGCACAGGCACAGGCACAGGCACAGGCACAGGCACAGGCACAGGCACAGGCACAGGCACAGGCACAGGCACAGGCACAGTTGAGTGCACACGCGTGCACCCACCCAATAGTCCCTCTGGAGGTAGGTTGGTCCCTATGCACAATGCTGATTCTAAAGCAGTTTGTCATATAGCAACACACAAAGACACACTATCTGTTAGAAGGACAACATTCCTTTTCCATTTCACTCTCCCGTCAAATCCCGTCCCACCAATCCAAACGCTTATTTACGCAGTCTGTGTTTCACTGAAAACATTATTCGGCGTCCTCTGATAAAACGGTAGGCGGTTGATGTGTACGGATGTGACTCTGGGAGACCCAATTCAGCAGACGCAGCTGCAACATGAGATGTGTAATGTGTGGGTATCTCTCCCAGTGTCACGCTATTGCCAGGTTTTTCAGGGACTCAGCGTGAATTCATTGGCAGGCATCTATAAGTAGCTGACACCTGTGTGTGTTTAAAGAGCTCCTCATACAGACAATAGCATGCATCCGAGGGTCTCCCTGAAACAGCTGCTTGTGAGCATATAACAGCAATTTCTAGGCGTGTGTTTGAATGCATTAGCTGTTTTAGTTATTGCGACGTAGATGAGATATGTGGTCTATGTAAGAGGACTCAGTAGAGCATGCTGATCTGTGTAATACTGTACTGTACAGAGAAATGATCAGGGTGTAGGAATCCCCTGCTGTAAAACACAACGATGGATAATGTATTTGAGAATCTGTGGTGAGAGACCACATGAGATCACTCCATCCATCATCCAACCTCCCTCCACGCGCACACACACACACACACACACACACACACACACACACACACACACACACACACACACACACACGTGCACACACGTGCACACACACACACTCACACACGCACACATGCACACAAACACACACACACAGACACACACACTCTCCACCTGAGACCTTCACATACAGTAGACGAACCAAACCACCCAAGTCTCTCTCTCTCTCTATCTCTAGATAGTTCAGATACTTCAGTGTGTCATTCCGGTTCACCTGTTCTGTTGTATTGTTAACATATGTTAAGGTTGAACACTGACAGTTTTGAAGCTTCAATGAGGCTTACACAAGTGTTTGAGTTCCTTGAAAGCATATGTAAATCCCAATGTTGGGACAATTAACACTTTGTTACAATATGTAAATAATAATGTTATAATTATATTAGAATATGTAATGTGCAGAAAGATTCAATATTTTTTTTAAATTTGTAATGCACAAACTTAACATGGTGAATAGGAATTACATTTACTCTCACGGGTGGGCAAAAATAACTACCTGAAAGCTATGTCCCTAATAAGGCACGCCTAAGGATTACATTAAAAAAGACCCAGCTGCTAGGTCAACCCAGCATGAAAGTACATAACAACCCAACTGATGGTTAAAGGAATTCCATCAACCCAACATGTTGGGTTATTCATACAGCCCAACTGGCTGGGTCAAAATAACCCAGCGTGTGTTCAGTCCAATATTTACCCAGTGCTGCGTTACCAAATAGCTCAAATTGGGTTGTTTTTAACCCAACATTTTATTGAGTGAACATAACAGCGAGCAGAGAGCATTCACAAAAAAATTTTCCTTCCCAGACTTCTGTTGGCAATGTGTTAGTCTAAGGTGCTTCACAACCTTGTAAGAAACATGTGTTCCTCCACGACAGACAGGTAGTACTCTTGTATTATTGGCACTTTGCCTCCCTAGATGATGAAACGTCTGACATAAAGAAGGATGAGTGGATGTAACAGCTAGGTCTTCTGGAAAGTGAACTTGGACAGACAGTCTCTTTGGCTGGACAAATCACTTTCGTCCTCTAAAGGTCACAGGCATATCAGCACCTTCTGATGAATAGCAAATGGAACACAATGGTTTTTACTGCTCAGATGCACAACCAAAGCCAATGACTTTTCCATGTGTCAACATAACTATCCTCTGGGGTCAGGTTTGTGCACAAGTGGAGGGGTGTGTGTAAGCAGTTTTGTAGGGGTGTGTGTAAGGAGTTGTGTAGGGTGTGTGTAGGCAATTTTGTAGGGGTGTGTGTAGGCAGTTTTGCAAGGGTGTGTATAGGCAGTTTTGTAGGGGTATGTGTAGGCAGTTTTGTAGGGGTGTGTGTAGGTAACTTTGTAGGGGTGTGTGTAGGCAGTTTTGTAAGGGTGTGTGTAGGCAATTTTGTAGGGGTGTGTGTAGGGGGTTTTGTAGGGTGTGTGTAGGCAGTTTTGTAGGGGTGTGTGTAGGCAATTTTGTAGGGGTGTGTGTAGGCAGTTTTGTAAGGGTGTGTGTAAGCAGTTTTGTAGGGGTGTGTGTAGGCAGTTTTGTAAGGGTGTGTGTAGGCAGTTTTGTAAGGGTGTGTGTAAGCAGTTTTGTAGGGGTCTGTGCACAAAAGATGTACGGTAAGTAAGTATGCAGGACTTTATGTTACAGTTTTTACAATCACTTTGGCACTAATTTCGGAACCTTGATGTCATTTTTCAAAACTCTAGACACAAAACTCACAACCAAATTTTTCAAAACTGTAACACTTTTTCCAATTGCTTGGATACAATACACATAAAGCAGTCACCTGTTCAAAATGACACAACTTAACA
Source organism: Salmo trutta (assembly GCF_901001165.1). Lineage (NCBI taxonomy): Eukaryota > Metazoa > Chordata > Actinopteri > Salmoniformes > Salmonidae > Salmo > Salmo trutta. The sequence goes on from NC_042968.1 coordinate 14,358,038, forward strand.
TCAAAGTATTACCATTTCAAAATGCAGTTCACACATTACATCTGAAATGACTGTCTATTAATTTCATTACAATGATCTAACTATCAATTGATACAACTGATCAAAATGATAAGTAACTGTTGCATTACTCTTAATGCATAGTTTTATGGAAACTGACAAACAATATTACATGTTTAGATCATGAAAGTTTCAGGATAACGAGATCCATTGACACCAATTACCGTGGAACATGAACCAATTGGACTACATTATCTATGGCTGTAATATTTCATCATCATCCTTTATCAGACACTGTTTCTATGGTCCAATGTACCACTTTTCCAGACCATGTTTTCAGATTTGACATTACTGTACACTCATTGGCCACTTTATTAGGTACACCCATCTAGTACTGGGTAGGACCCCCTTTTGCCTCCACAACAGCCTGAATTATTCATGGTGTTGTACGTTAAGAGATGCCCTTCTGCACACCACTGTTTTAAACACCTGTTATTTGAGCATTTGTGGCCTTTCTCTTAGCTTGAATGAGTCTGGACAGTCTCCTCTGACCTCTCTCATTAACAAGGTGTTTTTGCCCACAGAAATGCCGCTCACTGAATGTGTTTTGTTTGTCGCACCATTCTCTGTAAACTCTAGTGACTGTAGTGCGTAAAAATCCCAGGAGGGCAGCTGTTTCTGAGATGCTGGAATCAAACATGTGTGGCATCAACAATCATACCACGGTCAAAGTTGCCTAGATTACTCATCTTGCCTGTTCTAATGTTTGGTCGAACAACATCTAAAGCTCTCTACTCTATATACTCTATATATTGAGTTGCAGGCAGCCACCTGATTCGCTGTTCGAATGTAACCTTCCTTGATGAGCTAAATCAGGTCTGTAGAGCTGATGGCATGACCTATGTCATTGTGTGGGATAATGTCAGGTTCCACCATGCTCAAATGGTGACAGGGTTGATGGAAATATAGAAGTACAGTAATCAATCCTTTGTTTTGCTTTTTACAGTAAGCCAGGTGAGGAACACTGCAGTTGATGTTTTACTGTAGTTTTTTTCTTTTTTGTAGCTAATTATTTTTGCTTTGATTCAAAGAAACCTATGTTGTGATTTTATTGTATTTCATCAATAAATGTCATATTTTGTTCAATGATTCCACTGTGTCTGTAGTATTCTCTCTACTAGTCCTTTTACAGTGATGTATTTACGTGTAGTACCATAATGAAACATGTATCACATATTTTGTACTACAATATTTAATGATTTAACGAACAACTACACAGTGAAACTATTGGTATCTTGTGTGTGGGTGATCTAAATGAATGTTCCTATGGTATTTCATGATAAATAAGTTATTTGAACCAATGATTCTGCAAGTGCAAGGTTTCTTTAAAGATATGAATGCACAATGCAATGTTTTGAACAGTGGACTGACTGCCTGTGTTTCAAGTGATGACCGTTTTGTGTTTTGTGTCTAGAGTTTTGAAAAATGACCACAAGGTTCTGAAATTAGTGCCAAAGTGATTGTAAAAAACTGTAGTATCCGTGTGTAGATAATATTGCCATATTATGTACTGTATGTAACATGTAAACAGTCATACTGTAGTTTCAATGATGAACTCTAAAGTGCTGTCCTTTGGGTTTTTGTGTATGTGTGCGAGTAAGCAGTATGTACTGTATTGGTGTGCCTTTGTGTGTGTGTGTGTGTGTGTGTGTGTGTGTGTGTGTGTGTGTGTGTGTGTGTGTGTGTGTGTGTGTGTGTGTGTGTGTGTGTGTGTGTGTGTGTGTGTGTGTGTGTGTGTGTGTGTGTGTGTGCGTGTGTGTGTGTGTGATTAAGCAGTATGTATTGGTGTGCCTTTGTGTGTGTGTTTGACTGCTAGAGTGTAGCTCTCTCCTCCATCGCTCCTCGCTCTCCTGATTAAATCAGCAATCCAGATAAATTGTTGGTCTGTTTTCGCAGCAGACACAATGAGTAAATTAAAAGCAGGCGCTGACAGAGAACCATATGGTACAAGTCTCTGGAAGAGGGGAAAAAAGCAAAGATTAATTGATAATAGCCAGCTCCTTCACCACCTCCAACAGGGGTTTGTAGACGCTGGCGGAATTTTAACAGCAAGCTCATACTCAAAAACCCAGGAGGGAACAGCCAGTCCCAGACAATATGGTTTCTATGTTGATAATGTTTCTTTCTTAATTTTGTTAAGCTCTCCATATTGAAAGTGATGCTGAAGACTTAAACAAGCAGCAAATCCCCCATGTGTGAGAGAGAGAGAAAGGGAAAGAGAGTGGGAGTGCTCATAGCACAGTGGGATGTGTCTGTGTGTCTGTGTCTGTGTCTGTGTGTCTGTGTCTGTGTCTGTGTCTGTGTGTCTGTGTCTGTGTGTCTGTGTGTCTGTGTCTGTGTGTCTGTGTCTGTGTCTGTGTGTCTGTGTGTCTGTGTGTCTGTGTCTGTGTGTCTGTGTGTCTGTGTGTGTCTGTGTCTGTGTGTCTGTGTGTGTCAGTGTCTGTGGGTCAGTGTCTGTGTGTCTGTGTCTGTGTGTCTGTGTCTGTGTCTGTGTCTGTGTGTCTGTGTCTGTGTGTCTGTGTCTGTGTCTGTGTGTCTGTGTGTCTGTGTGTCTGTGTCTGTGTGTCTGTGTGTCTGTGTGTGTCTGTGTCTGTGTGTCTGTGTGTGTCAGTGTCTGTGGGTCAGTGTCTGTGTGTCTGTGTCTGTGTGTCTGTGTCTGTGTCTGTGTCTGTGTCTGTGTGTCTGTGTCTGTGTCTGTGTGTCTGTGTCTGTGTGTCTGTGTGTCTGTGTGTGTCTGTGTCTGTGTGTCTGTGTGTGTCAGTGTCTGTGGGTCAGTGTCTGTGTGTCTGTGTGTGTGTGTCTGTGTCTGTGTGTGTGTCTGTGTCTGTGTCTGTGTGTCTGTGTGTCTGTGTCTGTGTGTCTGTGTCTGTGTGTCTGTCTGTGTCTGTGTGTCTGTGTCTGTGTCTGTGTGTCTGTGTCTGTGTGTCTGTGTGTCTGTGTGTGTCTGTGTCTTTGTGTCAGTGTCTGTGGGTCAGTGTCTGTGTGTCTGTGTCTGTGTGTCTGTGTCTGTGTGTGTGTCTGTGTCTGTGTCTGTGTGTATGTGTCTGTGTGTCTGTGTCTGTGTCTGTGTGTCTGTGTCTGTGTGTCTGTGTCTGTGTGTGTGTCTGTGTGTCTGTGTGTGTCTGTGTCTGTGTGTCTGTGTGTGTCAGTGTCTGTGTGACAGTGTCTGTATGTCAGTGTCTGTGTGTCTGTGTCTGTGTGTCTGTGTCTGTGTGTCTGTGTCTGTGTGTCTGTGTCTGTGTGTCTGTGTGTCTGTGTGTCTGTGCAAAGCATGGAACCACACCAGTGGAGGCTGCTGAGGAGAGGACGGCTCATAATAACAGCTGGAACGGAGCGAATGGTACCAGCTTCCTGTGAACCACACCCACCTCTACAGATACTGTATTGCTAATAGATGTGATAAGAAAAGAGATACAGATGTAGGATCTTAATTTGAGCCAGTTTGCTACAGTAGTAAAATAATGCACTAACAGGAATTATGTGGATTATAAGTAATTACAAAATAATTTAGGGGTTGATACATTTTTCATTAGGGCAAATCAAGTGTGACATTTTAAAGTGGAAACCTCAAATACACGAGTGTGCAGGAAAATTCCTGCAACAGGATGGTCAAATTAAGATACGGCATCTGTAAAGAGGAAGTTAGATATATGGCATCTGTTCTCAACGTGCACATAATTACAGTGGATGTGTCAAATGTTAGCATTCACCATAGGAGAGAACAGGTAACTTATAACCATAAACCTATGCTATATGTAGGTATGCTATGTTTTGTTTCTCCTTAGGCATTACGGACCAGCTGCTGTGGAGGAGTAAGGCAGTGTATTTCCTTCCTTCTAAACACACAGTGAGGTATAAAGATCCATGTTACTCTGTGGCGTTGTTTTCTCCGGCCCACTGTGAGTGTCAGTGGTCAGTGACACAATGTGTTGGTGTTGACCTCTCCAGCCTGTGATTGGTTGTAATGATGATGGCGTGGTGTTAGTGGGGTCTCTGGTGCAGGGCCGCAGGGCCAGTCAACCCTAGACTGCAGAGCTGCAGAGATGGAGGGATCATCCCTGGGCTGAGGCAGTGAGAGAGAGAGGCCACTCAGGGGAAATGAGCCCTCTCCACTCATAAACAGATTCATCATCAGGCCTGACAAGCCACGCACCGCATAAAGATGAGCTTAAGTGCAGAGGGAGGGACTAAGAAGGGGGGGATGGAAGAAAGGAGGGAGGAATAGGGAGAGAGTGAGGGAGAGTAAATGGGGCGTAGAGAGCAAAGGAGAGATGATGTTCAATCTGAGTAAGGTGGAGATGAATAACAATAAAAACAAATGCTGCAAGGGCAGTTGTAGTAACAGAAGCATGCATATAATAAGTGGGATATTCAGGTTTCCATGGT